>NC_143580.1:219622413-219927188 GCF_048544385.1 Mastigoproctus giganteus
GAATGTGGATGTTCTGTTTTGTGGTATATAAAAATATTTACAACAAATTCTACGTATCGTTGTAATTGCTAGGATGGTATGGTAGGTAGTTGTTAGCGCATCGGCTTCTGTGGCCATAATGCACCTCCCAAGGTTTTTGCAGTACTTTGATCCAAGCCCAAGGCGGGATTCAAACCCGCGACCTTTGGGTTACCAGGTAGGTACTTTACCCACCCGGCTAGCCCGGTCGGCCTAATTGCTAGGACTTATGTTTCTTAGTGTAATTACAGGAAGATCTTTGCTTAGTGAAAGAGCCAGCAAATTCGTTGTCTTCTTGTTACTAGCGGTTCTGGACACGTATATACTACATTGCCTACCCAAAACCAAAAGTATCCCACTCACCACATACCCAGCGACGGGAACTTTTCCTATCAGTCTTTCCTCTTCTCGTGTGTTTGTTTACAAGCTTTCTATGTTTGAAACCACGCGGATAATGGGCACCCCCATACAGATTTAACCTACATACATTGTAGGCTTCCACGCTAGTCTCGATCCCACCACACCACCTTACAGCAAGAAATTCTCATCCTCTCCAGCAAAACTCCACCTCCATTCCTCTAGGAATTTTGGCAAGAGCATCTGATGAACAGCTGCCTCTTCGCGCAATCGCAAGTGACGTTAGTAGAAGTGGCTATACGAGAAGCAAAATTCTGAAAGACAACTTATCATACATTGCTCTGTGACGTGTACTGAACATTGTTACACATAAGGAATATCTGAAAGTGGTGTCTCTATTGTTGCATGAAAAACAATGTAATGGCTCTCATTGTTGTTATAATAATTGCACATTGATCGATCAACGTCAATGTCGACTCTGTTGGGATTACAAAGTTAACTTGTTAATGAGGGAGAAGAGTATTGGTCCTCAAATATTCGGCACCACAAGGTCTCTTAGCTGTTCGAGATTAGTAAGTTTGATGTTTCTTTTCATAACTGAAAAAGTACTGATCATATTGATATTTTTATCTTTTGGCTTCGTAACTTCTGTTGATCATTGTTTTAAGGGAAACGATAAAAAACATAAGCATATTTTAAGGGTTTAGCTAGCGCATGTAAAGTATTATTACATAAATCTTTTGCCCGAATTACCGACTATGTATGTCTTGGCATGGATTCACTAGGGTATGAGGGAGTCTAACTCCAGATTTAATAATTCTTCCATCATATTGTGGACCGTAGAGAACTGCGAAGTCGAGCTACCCTTTCCAACATATCTCACACATTCTCAGTTGGATTCAGATCTGGAGAATTAGGCGGCCAGGATAGAAATATTAGCAATTTATACTGGTTGAATAGTTGCGTTTTCACCTTGAAAGAATCCATCGCACTTCCTGTAAAAATGAAACATTACAAGGTGAAGTTGGTCCGATATGACAGAAAGGTATTCACTGGGGATAACACGACTTTCTTACGGTTTGAGCCAACTTAGTCCATACCAACAAAACATACCCCATCCCATGATACCACTTCAGTGGTGGATACCAGACAGTCTGGATGCATGGCTAGATGAGGTTCATGCTACACTTTCACGCTATCATCGCTGCAAAAAAAAAAAAAAAAAAAAAATGTAAATCGAGACTTATCAGACCATAATCTTTTTCCACTGATTCACAGTCCAGTCTTGGCGTTGGCGGCACCGCTTCAGTCCAATCTTTCAATTTTTTGCAGAAAGTAGTGCCTTTCGTACAGGTACACAACTACGCGTTCCCAGGATCTTCAACTTCAGCCGCATAATTCGGTTGGTAACGGGGGCTTTCTTTCTTTTTTTCAAATTGGATTTTGCAATCATTTGTTGCACACCGCACATTCTATTCTGAAGCTCAATTCGCTTTAAATTCCTTCCATCTCTTTCTTGGAGTACTGACTTTCTGGGGCGCCACATTTCTTTCTTTTAGAACTGCACTCTTGTTTTCGCTTCCACTCGTATATTTTTTGGGATGGTTGCTTTCGACACACCAGTGATTTCCTTTATTTTCTCAATTGTGGTTCTGCAAAACGTGCCCAAATAATAACCTTTATGAATATCGGAAAATCACCAGTCTTCCCCATCACTAAGAAGCACCCGGAGAGCGTAAACTTTCTGTTGAAACAATTGCAAAAGGTTTCTAATTTTTTAGCCAGTGCGTGTAATTCAGCAGACTTCTGTTTACATGACTTTATATGAAAGACTGCGTCTGCCATAGCCCAGTAGTCAAATACCTAGCCATCATCGGTACAGTAGTGCACACGTTTGGGTTGACAGTGGTTTTAGTCCACATAACTGCTAAACATGGCGATGTGTGTTTATCAGTTATGTTTCTGCTATTATATTCTTTCTTGCAAACTTCTCTGATCCTATATGGCCGTCTCAAGATGCACAGTGTCCAGTTTATTAGATACACATACTCCTTTCATGAATTGGAGTAGTCCATATAGAATCACGTGATACTCTTTGAAGGTCCTTGAGTTATTTTTATCACTGAACATCATGATGGAGTTTAACTAACGTTCAAGAGAAAAGGTAAGAAAATTATTATTTTTTTTGCATCCGTGATGTACATTTTAGAAGCGTTTTTCAAACTGTGGTCAGGGATCCCCAGGGTTCTTAAGACAAGCCAGAAAATATCCAGAGATACCGTGGAAAATTTTTATTCTAGGAATAGATGTTCTGTTTATACTCTGGCACGACTACAAGTTCAGAGGAGTTTATAATAAATCATTTAGAAAATGGGCTTGAGCTATGGGTCACTCAAACGCGTGTGTTACTGCATTCTTAAGCTTAGCCACTCGGGTACGTAGATAATTTATGCTTGGTATAAAATGGAGTGTTTTTCGCGTCCCGTACCTAAAAACTCAACAAAATATTCAACACCATTTTACGTGGAGAAAAATTGAGCAAGTTAAACAGCTCATAACGCAGAATAAGAATATATTTGTTCTCTCTCTGTTTACATTACCGAAAGAAGTTTGCAAAACTGCAGAAAAAATTGGTTCATATTTGCATAAGAAATCGCACAGCTGCAGATTTGAATCTGCATAAAGATTGGCAGAAAATAGCAAACCCCAGCAGTTCTATTTAAGATTGCAGTTGATTATGGAAACATTGGACAGTAGTGTTAAGGAGCTGGGGCGCTTTTTAAATAAGAAACGACGTCATATAATGGGGGAAAGCAATGTCTCGCGAAGTTGGGCTGAAATATCTGATAAACGACAGTGAATTCCCAAACAGAGTCGTTCCATCACTTAAGAAGTTTCTGAATAAAACATACGCCCAGATTTCATACTGTAAGGTCTTGAGTAATGCAAAAACTTTGCTAAAAATGTTATTCGAATAAGAAACCATGCACGCCATTTTCGATCTCACACGTAGCTACTGTACTGTTATTTGGAATCGGAACTGTCAAAACCTTTAGGAATAGATTCCTTTCGGAACTGTCTGAAGTTTCAGGAACAGGTTCCTTTTCAAATATCGGATTTCGAATATAATTCACTTCTTTCAACGTTCTATCAATTTCTTCGCTTCTTGCTTTGGGCAAATTTTTCAATAACCTTCTGATTAAAATCTGGAACGTTCTTAATTAATTCTCTGTCAATAGAAAGCACAGCAGGCCAGACATTCTTACCTGACTCACTGTAAAAATGTTTTAATTATTTTGAGGATAGAAAGTATTGTTCTGCTTCAGTTGTTATCGTGGGAATTGTAATTAACGTTTCATGCACTGAAAGTACACTGAGTTTCCACTATATTAAGTTAATAGTAAGTAGGCACCACTTTAGCCTTCGGAACAGCCTACAGGATATTAGACGGATATGTTTTCTGGTCCGTTTGCTGTTTTCTGGACGAAAAACTTGAGTTTCCGGGAGGAAAAACCATGCCACCCTCTCCTGGGACCGACTAATTGAATCATGTTGTGAAAAAGACCCATAAAAATTCCTCGTGTCATCGCCGGGATTCGAACTGAGGTCTTTTCCACTCAGTTTGGTGAGGACGCAGTGTTAAGCGCCAATGCAACTAAGTCTATGAGGTTCTACTTTGTGCTTTTAATTGCGTCTATTCTTCGGTCGGTATGCTCTTTGTTGGACGAAAAACCACAGTTTTCAGGAGAAAAAATCATGTAATCCTCGTCTGAGACCGACTAACTCAGCCAAGCTGTGAAAAAACCTCGTTCAAATCCCTTCAATCCGCGTCATTAAAGAGATTTGAACTCAAATCTTTTTTATACTCTTGTGGGAGGACGCCGATCGCAACCACTGTTTGAGTCTGGCGAATGTCAGTAGAATTGTGAATCCTCAAGATTTATCATATAGACATTTTGATTTATCAAATAGACTTGTTGTATATGATAAATCCTCAGGATTTATCATATACAACAAGCGGTGGGTTCGTCCACTAGCGAGAGGGCTGACAGCGTCGCGTTGCTCAGGAACCAGGTGTCCCATGAATTCTGTCCTTTCAGTGTACTGTATTATAAGTGGTATTTCATAAAGTTTAGGTTTTAAAATTCTAGAAGTACTCGTTACATTTCAAATTATCTGAACTTTTAGGTTCTAGACAAGACCAGCTAATACTTTGGTCCTCAAAAAAACTAAGGAACAAAAGCAAAAACTTGAGTAAATCAAAAATTATTATGACAAAACGTCAGACGCTCGTTTCAATGAGTTTTAATAATACAAATGACATTACGGTTATGCAAATGATGCATGAGCGACCAAAAATGGCCCATAATCCTTGGAAGAATACTTTAATAAGGTGCGTGATCTTAAAAAAGGAGAATGCAGGCATGGCATCAGTTCCTCCTGCGACGCTGTTAATTAGTGTTGGCGCAATGAAGTTTCTGAGAGGGGGACTTTTGACTCTCAGCTTTGTTTGCCTAGAGCACCCCAGGCATGCTCTACTAGACTGAGTTCTAGTTCTAGGGTGGTCATTACATACTCTTTCCCTGAAGAATTTTTTTTTCCTTTAGGAGAGCCATGTGACGAAAGTCATTATCGTCAATGGAAAGAAAGTCTGGAATATTTCCTCCTGCAAAAGGCGAACATAAGAATCAAGGAAATCGTCCTCCCACATTGGTGGAAAAGGCCCTGGTTCGAATCCCATCAATGAGTCGAAGAATTTTTATGGGCTTTTTTCACAACATGGCTGAGTCAGTCAGTCTCAGGTCAGAGTTGCATGATTTTATCTCCTGGAAACTCGAGGTTTTATCCAGCAAACAGGAAAATCAACCACAGAGCACGCGACATTTAGAGACATATTATATACGGTGCAAAATGGTCTAAGTCGGCGTTGCGCCTAAACCCTAAAACAATAAAGATATCTATATAACCATTTACAGTGATTCCAGTCTACATCATTAACTATTATCTCCAAACGTCGCTCTTTTGGCGATTTTAGAGGAGGATCTTCCTCTCTATTATCTCAGTGTTAGAAACTTATAAGTTAGAAAATAGAAACTTATAAGTTAAAAACTTATTTCCTTCGGATGAAAGACTCGAAAATCAGATTAAGACTATACTTCAAGTCATCAGCGAAGAGCACAATATGCCTAGATGTTGAAGTGTTCATATTCTTCTGTCCCTACAGTGTCGGGCACTCAATGGAACACTCATCACAAGTCTCGCATAAAGTCCATGTCTGTGTAGACCAGTGGCATAGCCAGGAGTTTTTTTGTCAGCAGGTATTTGTTGGAGAACTTAGAAACTTATTGTGCAGGGATCCGATAACTGTTTTGACCAGTATATTTTTATTTCTATTTAAAACTTATTTCTGTTCTTTCCTTAGCTTTTAAGTGCTAGTTTAATTTTCACAAAATCAATGAAAATAACAAGGAAATAAAAGTAGTCATCAAATTTTTCTGTTTCTTTATTGTTATAATTTAATAAATATATCTTACATCTATATATATATGTATATATATCTTCTGGATATTGGACACTCCAGGTGCTGTGTGGTTTCGGCACATCTAGTAGTGAAGCCCTGTTCTGAATGAGGAATCAATGTTGTCATGATACCAATACAAAAACAGTGACAGGAAGATTAAAACAGATAACATTGATATTTTTGTTTTATTTTTACAACAACTGATTCCGGAAATATCAGATGATACGTATCAGCTTTTCTTGATGAGCCAAATATTTCATGACCCGACAGTTACTTATCCGTTATCTGGTCCCTTCATGGATCAAGCAGGAGTTTGTAAACTCATTCTGAATTAAATCTTTTAGATTCGTATTTTCGAAGTCTTCTACTTAAAGATTTTGATGAATTCTTAATTTCTACCTAGAAAGGCTTAAATTTGAATTCTAGTAATAACTGTTGAATAGATCAGTAGGCAAGATTTGGATTTTCACTTGAAATATTTTAAAATTGTCTTCCTGCTTCTGAGTGCTTTCTACAGAATTTAAAAAAATGTTCCTGCGTAATAGTTAAAAAATCAAAATCAAAAACAAAAGGCTAGTTATGGCCCCTCTGTATCTCACAGAATCAACTTGACGAAGAACACATTTCCGCATCATGCATGTTCAGGAAGAATAAACCGCCATCAAACAATAAGATATTGTGGTCCGGCCACTTATTGGAAGAAGCGAAATACTTTTACAACATCTTGGTACGAGTGATGGCATATGTTTTCATGCTTATCCCTTCAGTTCGTGCGAGATCTTCACTCTGGACACATAGGAGGATTCACGTAACCCAATAAATTAAACTCAAGCAAGCAAGAAATGACCAAGAAGATTGCGTATATTATTAGGAGAAGGACGCCTAGTCGGGGATTCAGTTGCCACTTGCTGAAGTAGATTCCTCCAATCTGTTACAAAGAAAAAAAAAGAAAGAATCAAAAATGGTTTTTATTTGGAAATTCGTGGTTTATTTAAAGTAACCGAAAATTTGATCAAAGAATAGCAAGAATGTTAAATAAATAATCTCTAATCTACACTGCTTGGCCACTTAATTAAAACTTGTGTGTGCGGGGACGCGAGCCATGGTCAGGTAGAGCCAGAGGTTGCCCTCATATCCGCATAGTAGCTTGATGAGGATGCAGTATTTTGTGAAGCCAGTCATTGCACAGACTGTTCACAGAATCTGTCGGTAGATGGCAGGAGAGTGTATGTCCAAGAATACACTAACACAGTTGCAAGTTCTAACATGTTGGCTTGAAGTTGTGAAGTGGTCTTACGTTACGTGCTGTAAGTGTGAACTGTTTTCTAAACTGCATAATGGAAGATTTGAGAAAAGTTTCGTTATACGTTATTGTGTTTGATGTAGGTATAAGTGCTACAGAAACTGTGAGAGAAATATCCGAGGTTTATGGAGGCAAGTATTTGAAGAAAACAATTTCAAGGGCACAAGAGCATTGAAAAAGGTCTAGAATCGGTGGCCACGAAAGCACTGATGACAACTCTCAAAGGCATATCAAGAAATGGTTTTCGGGAGTGTTTCTACGAGTTGGTTCATCGATAGCACAAGTATACACACTTCGAAGGAGATCATTTAGAAAAAAAAGAGAGTACCATAGACTTCAGCGACGGCGATTAAAATTAAGAAGTCCATTTTGCGATTTAAATGATCAGTCTGTGCATGATCTGTGAGTATCCTGTACTAGTGTCAGGGAAAGTTGTTTGTGTTGTATTATTGGCCATTTTGTTCAGTTTGCTCAAGCCATTCAAAGCCTTAAACAACTCAACCAGATCACTTCGCAGGTGTGTAGTCTCCAGACGTTGCAATTTTCAGAATTAAAGCCTTTCGTGGAAAGAGCACCCCTATGTTCCTTCACCAGGAACATTGCCCTTTCTATATCCATTCCAGCAGCTCTATATCCTTTCTAAAATGAGATCTTTTGACCTGTATATAGAACTCAAGATGTAACCTGATCATTGCCTTATACAATGGGATAATCATATTATCCCTGCTAGCAAAATTCCTGTATATCATTGACAAAACTCCATGAGTTGTCCTGGCAGCCTTTCTACATTGCACAGACAACTTTATATCTGACTGGCTGCACAATTACCGGCGTACGATGAGTATCCTTTCCTTAAGGAGGTTTTGGAAAATAGAAAATAATGAGTCGATTATCGTTAAATTATTTTTTGATATATGAACCAGTGCTTGAATCGATATATTGTCGAAAGCTGATTTTATGTCAAAGAAGATGATGTCTGTTTGCAATCTGTTCCTAATGGCATGTTGAATCCGAAATAACGCTTCAAGGAAGTTTGCTATGGTAGATCTTTGCTGCAGTAATATGTGGAGATGTAGGGGTCTGTTGCGGAAGCAGTGGTCTAGTCGACAATTGTAGGGAGTATTAGCTTTTCAAAGATTAACCGCCAACTCTTAAACTACCTAGAAACCTTCCGGCTGATCAACGATCGCCAGTATGAATTCCGTCAGTGTCGATCCACTGGTGATATTCTGGCTTATGTTACCCATTTATGGACTAATTCAATGGAAAGGTTCGGTGAAACACAAGTAGTTGCTCTTGACATCTCAAAGGCTTTTGATCGTGTTTGGCATAAAGGTCTTCTAAACAAGCTTCGATCTTATGGTTTGCCATCTGTTTTTAGTAATTGGTTATCCAGTTTTCTCTCTGATCGCTCACTGAGGGTGATGGTAGATGGCTCTCTGTCTTCTAACTTCTCCACTAATGCCGGTGTCTCCCAAGGTTCAGTTCTTTCACCCACTCTTTTCCTCTTGTATATTAATGACCTTCTTCCATTGACTGGAAATCCTATCCATAGTTTTGCCGATGATAGCACATTGCATTCAACTTTCCATTTTGAGAAACCTTGTCCTGCTCAATCAGCTTCAACTTCTCGAAAATCTGATACCAATTCCTTAAATGCCGATCTTCAGGTAATTCTCCAGTGGGGCAAAGACAACTTAGTTGATTTCAACCCTTCTAAAACTCAGTCTTGTCTTATATCTCGCAAAAAGGATTCTTCTGCTCCTATGCTTATCTTTAGTGACACTCCGATTTCTAGGCAAAATGATATACTGTATCTCTTTTGGGGATTACCCTGACTTCTAATCTCTCTCTTTGCACAAGCACATTACAAATATTGCTTCCTCTGCATCTAAAAAACTTGGTTTTCTCTTTCGCTCTCGGCGTTACTTTTCTTCCAAACAGCTGCTCACTCTGTATAAATCGCAGATCCGCCCTGCCATGGAGTATTGTTCCCACATCTGGGGTGGTGCCCCCAAAACCTCTCTCAGGCTTCTTGATTCCATTCAGAAGAGGGCAGTTATGTTAATTAAGGATTCATCTCTAACAGAGTCTCTCCACTCGCTTTCTCATAGACGCACTGTTTCTGCTGCATGCCTCTTCTACAGATACTTCCATGGGCACTGTTCTTCTGAATTGGCTTCTATAATTCCCGCTCTCTCTTTCAAAACAGTCCGAACACATGCCGCCACCAGCCAACATCCATATACTGTCCAACTTCAAACCCACAGAACCAACTTTTCATCTTCCTCATTTATTCATTCAACTGCCGTTTTCTGGAACAACCTTTCTTCATACGTATTTCCTGAAAATTACAATCTACAGAAGTTCAAGTCCAATGTCAACAAATATCTTCTTTCGTCTTCTCAACCTCCAACCCAAGCACGGTACTAAGTACTATAGGTTCTAATACCTCTCGTGTTTGGGGTTCACATAAAAAAAAAAAAAAAAATTGAGTAGATGAGACTGTTTTTTGGTGGCCCTGACATCACAGTTTTTTATATATATATATATAAGTATTGTGGAAGGCCAGTTCATCCTACATCGTTCACTTGCATATAATTCTCCAAGATAACAGTGCCAATGCACACAGGGTAAGGAATGAATAGGAACAGTTTGACGAGAGTATGGAATATACAAATTTGTATATATTGCCATGTTCTTTGGTTCCCAGTCATAAAATTTGAGTGCAATCGAGAAACTACAAAATTATTTGGAGTGATAATCAGCGATAGAAAAACCTGAAACCAATCCATAAGATCAGGAAAGGACCCCTTTAGGAGGAGAGTCTGGTGGTCTAGAGAAACATAATGGGCAATTCATATACCTATCCTCGCATTTTAGAGAGAGGTGCTCTGAACTGGGACTTTCTGCACCCCTCAGAGGACTAACACGAAAAACCTACTGTGAGTGTTGCGTTGCTGTAGTGTGACTGAAAGGAGTAGTCATACCACCCTATTAAGATCTATGACTTCCTTTTACATAAGACAATCTGCTTTCAAAAGTGGCATAGTTTTTATCCATCGATCGCATAGGGTCTGCTGCATTATCACATAATGTACGTCGATACGAATATTTCATGGACAAGTGGTAAACGATTTCAACCTTTTGCATTTATGCCCAACTTTTCCTAAGTACAAAATGAGGCTATGTCCTAAATTTACGACTTCATTTTTAAATAATACATTAATCAAAGATATCACATTCCATTAATATAATAAGCATATTAATAATGAAATATATTATTTACATATTATATTTTAATTTTTATAATTTATATTTATATCAAATATATTTTATTATTATATATTAATAACATAAAACACATTATTGATTAATATAAAAATATATTAATCAATAATAGACAGTATATATATTTTTTAATATGAATTTTATTATTACGATTGGGCGCGATAATTGCGCCTCTATCGGAGATATTTACAAATGCAATTCACTCTTCGTTACGTCTGCTCATTTTCATTAAAACAAGGTAGATGTGGTAAGTGTAATATTAAATTCTGATTTATTGGAAATATTTTTCTCATTTAATAATTCTTGTATTTACATTTATTTATCTATTTTTATGTAGCGTATTTAGAATGTGTTATGAAATTTAATGAAAATCTGATGAATGTAAAAAAATTGGAAATGAGAAATGTTTCTTGAAGACATAAAATTTCGCTTACTCATTTGCGAATGCGGCTGTAATAGGGGTTAAAATTTATTTTATTTTAGTGACTTTAAATTATTTTAGTATTATTTATAAATGCTACCAAAGGATTGAAATGATAAAAGCATACATTATATATTTTAATGATTGAAATATAGCGAAACGTAGCTAAATGTCAGTACATCTGATGCAGAGTCAAAGTACTGAGTCAGAGCTATGTTGATTTACATTTAAAATTTTTAACTTGATTTAATTATTAATTTCTTCTGATGGTTCGTGGTATATTGAACATGGCTGTTATTTCAGCTTTAGACTCATATTTTTAAATAATTTAAAAGGATAAAGTTTATTTTTTATGCTCCGATGCATTGTATGCACTATGTTACCAAAATATTGGTAACATAGTGCATACAAATTTTCTGAGAGAAAAGGTAAAAACAATTTATAGAGTAGATTTAAATACTTTGCAGGGCCGGGTGGAAAAGACTTGAGTTCGAGTACCATCGATGACGTGAGGAATTTTTATGGGCCTTTTTCACAACGTGGCTAAGTTAGTCGGTCTCATGCCAGAGTGGCATGGGTTTTTTTAGTCCAGCGAACACAAAATTCGACCATAGAACACACGGATCAATATGGTCTTTGTCGTTGATGTTCCTAAAATCTTGCTACAAAAACAACTGTCTTGGAGAGTCTTCAAAGCAAGTTATTTGTTGAAATTTTGTCTTTGATGACCTCGATATTTGTACAAAACAGCTATTTCGACTTGATTTTGGTTTATGCTTATTACTTTTTTGCTTTTATACCACTTCATGATAAATAATTTGTTTTTGTCCTAAATCATCTTAAGTTCTATTTTTCTCCTTTCATTATCTAGTTGTAAATTCATTTCTTGTCTTGTTTATTTTTCAATTAGAATACTGTAACTGTTTAAAGTAATTCCAAAGTTAATGAAAATTGTTTATGTATTTTTCGAAAAACAAAGGTAATGAGCTTTTAACCAGCGTACATTGATTGTGGAAAGATGCAAAGAAAAAAAACAAAAAAACAAAACGTAAAATCTCGTTCCCAAACTTTTATTATATTTTTTTAATGTGGTTTTGACAAGCCACACTTTCGTTTCGATATATTTTTAAAATACTTAAATTGAATTTAATTATTTAAATATTTAATTTAATTATACAAAGACCATTTAGGTCAAAACCGCAAATTCTTCATAAATTATAGCAAATGTAAAAACATAGTGTCTGTTGACACTAATGAACGCATGCGCCCTTCAGTCTACTGACGTCATCCTAAGTCTCCATTTTGTAGATTGTCAATGTTACTTTAGTTTCACAGAGATTAAGGTGCGATAATATGTTTTTAAGCATAAAAAGGATAAAATCGGATGTTTCATGGGATGTTGAATTCATTATTCAAATACTTTAAGAGATTTGAATCATCGTAGAACAGACATCAAGTTCACAAGGAAATAGTTACTTACTGTAATGATGATTGTCAAAAAGAGGAGGACCACTGAGTATACCATTCCTCTACTATTGATGACAGCCTGAAAGGGATAAGATTAGAGTTGGAATGAAATGAATTTAATATGGACATACTGCTATAAGTTAGGGTAACATACGTTTTAATCATATAAACAATAGTTATTTAAATATAAATATATAAGATTTATTAACTACCAGCTTCGTATACAAGTTTTATGCAACCTCGCGCCTTAAAGCTTAACCTGTCTCAGAGCGACAGGTTAGGCGCCCTCGTGGGTAGCACAGTTGGTAGAACCGCCATCCTCCCTACACCGGCTGGAACAGACCTGAGTTCGAGTCCCGTCGATGACGTGAGGAATTTTTATGGCCCTTTTACACGAGTCGGTCGGTCTCAGGCATGGGTTTTTCTCCCGGAAACTCTGGTTTCTTGTCCAGTAAACGAAAATCGACCACGGAACACGCAATTTACAGGCAGTATATATGCAACAATATTGCCCCGTTGATGCTCCTAAAAAAAAACCCTATTACGACAGATCAGGCTTTAAGTAGTATGGGAGGTGATTGAAGCCCTTCCCATACTACTTGTTAAGTGTTAAGACCTATACTATTTTCAAATCATTTCGTCAAGCTGTCCACCTGCTATCTCTAGATTGCCATAAGGCTCCATTGTTTCTCTGTAGCGATGACTCCATGGGGGCAGCTAGACTTCGGTCTCCAGGCGGAATAGCTGACACCGTGATTGTATTCAAAAACTTTCTGGAAAACAATTGAACGTTAAAGATTTACCGAAATTTTCGTTGGGATAATCCAGTTCAACGTTCGGTACACATGGAATTCGTGTTCGTGTGGAAGAGGAGGGTCTTGTTGAAGGTCTCCATTTAAGAATGGAGACGACTCCTTAGAAATTGATGACGACGTGCTAGATGAAGAACTCTAGCCATTTTTTAAATTTCAACCAGCAATAGCTCTGTAGCTTCAGAATTGGACATACGTTGATAATTGTTTTCATTGTTTTCAGGTCTCCTGAAAACAGTGAAACCAGAAACCTTTTGCACCTAAGTGTATATTCGTGTTGTTAGGCCTCAACTTTTACCTCTCGTAATCAGTAGCAAATCAAAATGGAAACCGGAAAATATGTTTAAGAGAGTTAGCTGTTTGGAAGTCATCTGTTATATGTGCTGGCCACATATGACATGAAGTATTTTGCTTTCCATCCTAGATATGAGAAAACTAATTTCGCATAGAAAAGCATTTCTTCTTCCATAAGAATCTAAAATATCGATCTCAATCCCTGTTAAGTGCGGCTGGTAGTTTTTCTTGAACAAATAAAAATGTTGATAATCGAATTTTCAATGCCCACTTAATATTATAATCGATAACTTACAATCGATCCTGGCTCCACCATTGCAGTTTGAATAAACCACGGGAAAGCAAGACCAATGAGAATGTCGAAGATGTTACTGCCAATACTGTTTGATACGGCCATATCTCCTTGACCTACAAAAGAATGATTAAACATTGTCATAGAGTTTTTTCACACCTAATATCAAGAAAATTGGGAAACAGTTCTCAGCACTTTATCATTATTTTAACTATAGTTCTGTCATGAAGACATGCACAGACACTGCATCTCTCAAAAATTAAATTTTTTTTTGACTTCAAAGGAAATATTCAAAGCTTGCATATTCATTGCTTGTAGATGATTAGTTGCATTTCAAAAATCATAAAAAAAATAGAGAAACTTTCCGTCTTATTCTCGAAAAATACGGTAACTTCTTTTGCATTTCTTAAATAGAAACAAAAATAAAAATGAAACTCACCTTGCTTTGATACTATAAGACTAGCAAAGGCATCAGGCACGCTAGTACCAGCTGCTAGAAAAGTGATTCCCATGATACTATCTGGAATTCCTAGTGTGTAGCCAATTAGGGTCACCTGCAAAACATGAAATATATTCCATGTTTGGATTCAAAAACACTGTAAAGGATTGGTTTTCGGACGATCTTAGAAAAAAAATCCATTGTTACAAGGATAAGGACTAGTTCAAATGAAACAGAATTTTGAAATTACGTCAATTTACCACTAATAGCTATATAATTATACGATTTTATTACTGAAGAACGTTTTGAACTTACCATCCACACCATGATATAAGAAAAAACCGCTGTCCACAAAATCGACATGAAAAAAGTGCCTAAGAACCACTTCCTCCATTGGTTTTTGCGACAGTCTGGTATTGTGTAGTGGAGAGTAGCTAGCAAAGGAAACTGGACTATCCACTTGAGAATGCTAACAATCCCTTCATCTGGAATAAAAGAAAAAGTTGATAAAAATATTGTACCTTGGATAACTAATTTTTGAACTCTGCACTACAGCAGAATGTTAATATTGCGACTAGTGATGATGATTTTATGATGTCTTATTATAACAATAAAAAAATGTTTGTAGGAAAGAAGGATGCTAGACTTTGGGATTAATTATGAGCAATGAGTCATAAAACTTACTGCTCATCGGTTTGGACAATTTTCTCAGTGTACCAAATAATTTTCATGTTATTACCAGCGTTTTAAATGAGAACCCTTGAAAATGGTACATGTTTGAGTAAATGAGTTCTAGAGACATGAAATTTACGAGTAAATCTTGAATTCTTTATTGGTTGACGTTACTTAATTCACCATAATGACTATAGTATAACAACACTACGAAGCATGTTCGAAAACCCTGTGTGCAGCTTGTTGGGGGAGGGGGATGTTGGATATGTTTCAGAGTCTGTTCATTGTCGTTGTAGGCATTGTGTTTGACATAGCCTGCAAAAAGAAGTCCACTTGTGAAAAATTTGGCGACTGTGGCGACCATCTTCCTTTTGAAATTATGTGACCTCCGAATCAAACGGGATAGCTCAGCCATAGACAAACTTGAAGTGTGCGTTGTTGCGTACCTTGATGAAACCACACTTTAAAAATCTCCTCTTCAATGAGTTGTCCCAGGAGTTTAAGTACTATGACAATGTATGGTTATGATTTCTCTGAAAAGATAAGCCCAACAATCCCGAGGTGTCATTGCGCATCTGACTTCAATCATGATAGAGCGTAGAGGATATGGTGTGCTGCATGGGTATTTTCCATGCACCATAGAGGAGCCATTCATAAAGTTTACATATGCAGTTAGATGAAACCAGGTCACATCGGAGAAGAAAATTCAGTCTAATATCGAAGGGTTTTCTACCACTATTTCCAGTATCTGTCCACAGCAATGGATTCATTTTCCTCAGTCTGGTGGCAAAAATTGCGGTATGATATACACTTTGGACAGAAACAGTTTTAATTTCTTCATCGCTGTATTCCAATTATTTTATGAAATTGCATTTTATTATGCAAATTTACTTAGCAACTTGTGTGCACTTGCCTAACTTGTATGAGACTTTCCTAAGTGGACATGCGAACACGAACACTGGGATTAACCATAATCAGAGATTATGGATAATCCCAGTCTCTCTGAACATTTTTCACATACGTCCATTTTGGTCGTGCTTTAGGACATCGAAAATTACGCTGAGTAATTTTAAACCACTCTGTTTTGGGTAGTCTTCCACCAAAAGCATGCGTTCCTCCAAATACCATGTTCATTTACTGCTTGCATTGCGCATCTGCATTTGCAGTTTTACAAGTTTTCGACAGATAACGACACTATCGAAGAATAAAGAGTATTCTTTAAATTTCATGTCTCTAGTATCCTTTTAATCGAAGTTATTCGCATTTTCATGGGTTCTCATTAAAATGATCACCCTGTATTTTCGTTGTGCTACTTGTTATCATTCTCTTACACAGTAATTTATAGCAACTATGCAAATAGACTGACTAATCAGCTTTATGCTGATCATAGCCCTCTATGATTAATAAAATTCATCACTGGATGTTTGCAATTCCTTGTGCAAAGATGCAAAATCAATTATGAATTTATTGAGATTGTATAGATGAGTTGTAACTAATCTGCTAACAATTTGTGGTCTTCTTGTAAATCCTCAATGACTGGTAAACTTACAAGTTCTATGGCGAGCTCAAAATTTCTTTAATATATTTAAACTGAGCAAGAACGCTCAATTTTTGTTCCCTACCCATGAAAAAATTACGAAAAGCTTGAAATTTAATAATAACTGAGGTTTTTCAGATCAATCTTTTTATATACACTGGTCAGAACAATTAGTGGATCATATCATGTACAAATGATGTTTGTGTATATATGATAACATGCGTACCTCATGATGTAGTTGAAGCTAAGTTCTGGTAAGCGTATGTCGAAGACGATGCACCATGCATTATTGAAAAGATCTACAGAGACTTGAAAATAAATAGTTTGTTGGAAATGCTCCTCTACTTCATGAAACTGTTCGGCAATTTCTTTGACAAATATTTACCAGTTATAATACAGGCGAGTGAATCTTCAAATGGAATTTTCCACTGTTTATTGCCTCAAGGTAATCTTGAAATAAACCTTTCAAAATATAGGAGAATAAACATTCCTCTATGCTGTATTTCTCATATTTTATTCTATAGCTTATGATGTATTTTGTCTTCATATTGCAAAGTTTACTTTGCAAAATGAATGAAGAGAATATCTCTAACGCTGTTCAAAATATTTTTGAATATTCATAGCGAGAATCAATAAAGGCAAGTGCTTGCTAAGTACTCACAGCTAGTGAATATCTTTCGAGCCATCATAGAAAATATTTTCCTTGGTTTCCTTCATTGCCATTGAGGAACTCTATTATAATACAACGTTATGGTTCCAGATTTAGCATTTCTCTTATTGATCAATATTGGTCAATAGGAGAAAAGGGCTTCTTGGATAGATATATCCCATCTTTTTTTTTACTTTCACTTTTTGTGTATTTACTTTTAATTAATTTTTCCTATTCAGTTAACTTACAGAAGCGCAACTAGCAATTCTGCTCTTTCATATACTCTACCTTTAGTACCCTCTGAATGTTTGGCCCTCAATCCTCAGTGGTGTACTTGGTAACATAACAGATTCGACACTACACGTTGCCTTTTATTATTATCAATTTATTTCTCTGTTGAAGAGACACCCCTGGGACAGCCATTGGCTAGAAGGGTGAGAGATACATTCTAAGGTGTGAAGCGGACCCATGAGCAAAAGGTTACAAAGTCCATGAGAAGTTCACCCTGAAAGGTTACATACAGAATTTTGGAATACATGAGTAATTATGATTTTATAATATAATATTTAAATTTTTTGGCATCTTTGAACATTATAGAATATTAACAGAGCTTTTCCGGTTCAATTCTTAGTTGATTGAAGAGTTCTATTGTGTTTGCTGGAAAAAAGCAACTTAGGTTGTCCAGGTTTTTTAAGTTTTTTGAAGAAGATGTCTTGTTTCAGCAATTCTAGTGGCTTCTTGACGAGAGTGAAACAGGCCGTCAATACTGGGAGCGTCTAATCTTCCTGTTAGCAGTTGGGCTAATGTGAAAATGTTTCTTGTGTTAATTGTCTGTTTCCAGGGTAAGATTGGAATGTAGATGTAGAAATTTGTAGAAATTTGATTGGAATATAGAAATGCTGAGATTGGAAAGTAGGATGGCTGTAGAGATAGTAAATTGGTGATTCGAGATTCTGTTCAGCCATCTCAGGAGCCAGTATTCAATACTTAGGAAAGCTTTCAGGTTGCTCGGTGGGGCAGAGGACCAAATCTGTGAAGCATACAGTGGGATGGGAAGTATACATTTCAAGATATACTTTTTAACGAGATCTGGGTTTCTAATGCCAGTTAACTCCTGTTTGGTAGCCCAGAGCGCTGCATATGTTTTAGCTTTGATGTAATCAAAGTGCTCAGAGAATGTTAGTCCCTCATAACATTTTAGGCCAAGGTCTACTTGCGATTTAACCTTTGGAACTTCGCATCCGCTTACCAGCATAGAGATATTGTTCCTGCTCTTTTTTCTTTGTTATTGTCATCTGGGCAGATTTACTTGGGTTTAAACGTAGTCCAATACAATCGAGGTAATGCTCCAGTTCATTTATTGTGTTATTGGGTTGTTGATTTGTTTGCTTAGCTTGTTGTAGCTCTTTAGATTTGACGAAGAATTTCAGGTCATCAGCATATGTAGTAAAGTTGTCTTTATGGGATGCAAAAAATGGTTCCAGAGCTGCAGCAAATAACAGTGAGGAGAGAACACCTCCCTTGTGGCACTCCCTGCGAAATGGAGTAATGGGCAATAAAATTTGATTACGGATTATGAGGCGTCTTTCCGTCAGACTGCTACATAAAATCTTCAGGAGATTGCCTTGTATTTTGAAGTAGAAAGATAAAATTTGTTCCAGAGCCGTTATTGAGATATTGTCAAAAGCTGCCGATATGTCTAGGAAGATCATATCGAGCTGTTCCTTATTGTTGAGAGCTTTCTGCATCCGGAAGAAAGAGGGTCTCAAGGAGATTTGAGACCCTCTTCCGGATTTTAAACACACCAACTCGGTCACATAAAATAAAAAAGCAGAGAAGGCTATTAAAAACTTAATATACGTAATTGATAAAATCCTGATCCTCCTGACCTTAGTTACCTTCGTGCTTCTTCTAATCAATTCTATTACTTGTGATAGCTGATGTATTTTTACCTCTCTTATATTGACAAAGTCATAATCATAATAAGACCACAAAGTTAATTGAAAAAATGGTTCCTCTACTTTTGTAAATAAAAGCTTTCGTTTTTCATCATGAAAGAATATGGGGTAAGACTTTAGACGTCTTCAAAGTGATAGATTCATTTAAAGAAATTGGGAATGGCGAGAATTGCAAAGAAACAAAAAATAATGATGGAACAAAATAATGGCAGCTGTAATATGAGATGGCACGAGAAGAAAAGTTCCTTGAGGCGAACTTGAACTTGCGGTTGTGTCAGAAGCAATTTGTGACAAGTCAGAGACTAATGATACGCCTTCGCTAGCCATCAGCAACAGCACTGAATTAATCAGAAAGACTGCGAATGAGTCACAGCGAAAACTTCATTGCCAAAAAGAGAGAAAGATAGTTCATTATCTGTGCTTCCACTCAGCTAATTTCTTCCGCTCTGCTTGGTCCAATTTGATTCAAATTACTCTTATTTTTATGGCGACAACAAACGCGAAAGGTTAAAACCAATGGATTGAGAAGAAGAATAGAGAATCGTTGAAGTGAAACTTTTCTGGTGAAATGAATGTGTGTTCATCTCTATATCATTGCCCGAGTGAAAGTGATAACCTGTGATTGTCTTCTGGAGGTAGTAGATGTGGTAATCGCAGGAGGAAGAGGTCAGGTCTGTAGGCTGGGTGTTGCAGCACTTACGATCTGTATTGTTGCAACTGAGCTTGTAGCTGATGTCAAGAGCTGTGTCAGATTTCGCATTGTCACTTTTATGGTAAAGCGGACAGACAGTTCATTTTCAAATTTAATTTATAATTAATTAAAAATTTATTATCAAATAAATGAATAAATATAATAAAATAAAAAGAAATACCTTTTGATGGGATTCGTTTCCATGTTGTTTCAGACGACATTTGGATACTCATACTAAAAAGAAATATAAAGGAAAAATATCTATTAGTATTAGTATTATAATGATTAAATGATGCAAGGAAGGAAGCTGACTTCTTTCTACATTTGCCAAACAAAAACAAAGAAAAAAATCTCAATCGCTCATACTTTCCCTATTGCCAAAAAAGTGTCTGCCCAATTCTGCTTTGAACTTTATCAAACTTTCTGCCTCAATAACCGTGGAAGACAATTATTTATCAAACTTTCTGCCTCAATAACCGTGGAAGACAATTTATTTCAATGATCTACAACATGCTGCCCAAAGTTAAACTTTATGAGATCCATCCTTCTTTACTCTCCAAAATTTCATATTTGGACCTAATTATTTTTTCTACCAGTGAAAATATATCTCCGTTGTTCATTTTTACTGATTATTTTCATATACCTCATTCAGGTATAAAATGACATCGTTTTTCCTGCTTGCAAAGGTCCTACACATCACAGACCATGTACCATCATAGCCACTTGTTTACACTGAATGAAAAATTCATGTCTAAATTGCAACCCCTTAAGTCTTCGTGCTAAATTACTTTTAACTCCTTTCATCCAACTTACAAGTAACTCCTGGATTTTTACCTTTTAATTCTTTCATTAAGCATCCGTAGTCAACTTTATATTGTCGTATAACATCAGTATGATTATCATCATCATCATCATCATCATCAGCCATTTTCAATCCACTGCAGGATGAAGGCCTCTCCAGCAACTTTCCAGTTCCTTCTGTTTTGAGCACTGGCCATCCATTTACTACCCACAAACTCATGAATTTCATCTATCCATCTCCGCCTTTGTCTTCCAGGTTTTCTTCTAGCTCCTCTTGGATACCATTCTGTTATTTTCTAAGTCCATGTATGATTTCTTAGTCCATCAGTATGATTATATCAACACCATCTTGACAACGCCTGGAGCCTTTCTATTCTGAGAAGTAAAACCTTTCATAACCTAGAAGCATTAAATTTTAGTTGCCATTTTTCAGACGATCTAAATCATTTTGGAACAAAATGTCCTGTTAATCACCCGTCCTACCTATAAATCAACTAAATTTGGCAACTTCTCCTGTATCCTCTCAACAATATTATTAAAGAAGATGAAAAATAGGTAGTTGTGATAGCTAATGTGGTCCTAATACCAATTCCTGAAGGACTTCACTTGCTATACCGATCCATCCTGAGGAATGATCATTTATGACTATTCCCTACTCCTATCTTACTAGGGTAGCCAGACCTTGATTCAATGAGGAATCTTACAGGTTTAACCTCAATTTGTTAGAGTTTGTATAATAACATTTTATGAGGAACCATCAAAACCGTACTGGAGTCAAGGTAAATAATGCAAAAGTAGTTTCTTGCATCCACCTGTTTTAATGCTTCGTCATAATAATTAACTAAGTTCATCAGGCAAGACTTTCCTCAAGAACCCCCTACTCTAATCCATTAAGGATACTGTTCCTATATAGATGGTCCGTATCGTAACCTTCGATAGTATCTCGTTAAAATTCAAGTGTCTCATGCCTTTTTCTTTTGTTCAATTAAACCTTTAACCTCAACTGTCATCCACTTGGGTAGTTCTCTTTTGGGGAACTTCTCCATTGGAATAAAAAATATTTGTAGCTTTCAGGATAAATTCTTTGAATATTGCCCATAAAAACTAGTACCTAACAGCGTATATCTCCTAAGTTAATAAAGCCCAAAAGATACCCCAATCCATTACAGCCTCATCTCTTGAAATTGAAGCCTTCTCTTTTTTCTCTTGACCACAGACATGTCCTTAGTCATTGTCCATTTTATGATATTGTGTTTACTACCCGCTATTGGTTCGTGCAGGATCAAATTTTGGATGCAGTTTGGATCCTTGGTGAGAACCAAATAGAGAATATTAGGTCCCTTCAAACTTTCTCTAATATGTTGGAATTTATAACTCAACTAGATATGTCTTAACGATGTGAGTCCCCATGGCATATTGCCAGATTCTCGTTTTAATGAATGGTCTTTACATAAATAAATTAAAACGATATTTTATTTTAGACTGGGGGATGGCTTTATAAGGTAAATTGGTTAAAATAATTATTAAAACATTAAAATACAATTTTAACACTTTCAGAGTTTATTTTAGTTTACTTACAGTATTTTAAAATTAATAATATGGCACACAGATACCATTTTCGAAATGAAATTCAATATATATTCATATTTAAAAGAAAATATTAAAATAAGTTTTAATTTCGGAATTGAATTCGCGGTCATCAAGTGATTAGTTTTTGAAGAGATTTACATAAATCTCAGCAATGACTCAGTCTCATGCAAAGTCACAAAATTTATAGTCTGTCATACTTAGTTTGATTTTCATTAGTAAGAACACCTGTCTGATACTTCGTTCTGCTACTCTTTGCCCGTAATACAGTCCGTACCCATCTTGGAATGGACTGCACAAAGTGTTGTTGGGTGTTCTGTGGTATTGTTACTCATCCGTTGAATAATGTGTCCTGTAATGCCCGTACATTGTCAGAGGGAGGGTTGTAGCATCGAATGTCCTTTTCCAGTAGGTCTCAAATGTGCTCAATTAGGTTGAGATTGGATGAGTTGGGCAGCCACGGGAATTCATTGTCATGTTCCCGAAACCAGTTAGCAACCAGCGTAGCCATGGCACGTTACATTGTCTCTGGATACACGGTTATCATGAAGAGATAAAAAGGCAGGTGTTCCCACTGAGATGTTGATTAATGGTTATCAGAGATCCCAGAGAACGTCAAAAAAACAGTTTCCCAAACCATAACACCACCGCTTCCAGCCTTCCGAACACCGACAGCGCATCTAGGTGCCATTGCCTTATGGCACCTAGATGCGCTGGGTATATCCGCTTTCTCCAAATGCGGATATACCCATCAGTATGAAAACTGGATTCATCAGACCAGTCGACAGAGTTCCATAAGTCAGTGGTCTAGTGTTGGTGCTAACGCGCCCATGCAAATTGCAGTTTCTTGCGTCTCGCAGTGAGCACGGGTACCAGTTACGGCCGTCGTGTTCAAAACTACGTTTTCTGGGATTTAGCCTGTACAAGCTAATGCCCGACTCATAGTCCATGTGGATATTTGTCTTGCCTTTTCTACGTTGTACTGGATGGTTATTTGGGCCATTGTGCTGCATAACTGCTGTGTTACAAGACGAGACGATGCTCACGAGCGTTAACCCCGCATAGTTGTCTCATGTGACCTTTAGTTGGTTGTTCGACTGCTGTTGAATTAGTCACGGTAGACTCGTGACGCCACAGAACAGGAGCACTGAACAACTTTGGCTATTTTCAAGTTACGGGCACTTTAGAATTAGCATTAGTAGAGGCATATGATGCAAGAAAGCAAGCTAATACATCATCAACCAAAAAAAAAAAAAAAAAAACCCTTATTTCACCCATCCGTTCGCTCCAAATGTTTGTCTAGTTCTGCCTTGAATTTATTTAAGCTGTCAACTTCTACAACTACAGATGTAAGTTTGTTCCAGCAATTAACCACACGCTGGCTAAAGGCAAATTTCCGCACATCTATTCTACAACTGTCTTTCCTCAATTTCAATTTATATTCCCTCAGGCGATTAATCTGGGCAAGAGGAAGAATCCCATCAGCAATGAGCTTGCTCAAATCTTATACACCACAATCAGATCAACTCACAGATGCCTAGTCACCAGGCACAGTAATTTGCAAATCGTAAGCCTTTCTTCGTAAGAGTAACCCTTTGTTCCATTCACTAATCTTGTTGCCCTTCTCTGTACTCGTTCCAGCAGCTCTACATCCTTCCTAAAATGAGGCCTCCAGACTTGTATACAGTACTCAATGTGTGGCCTCACCATTGCCTTATACAAGGGGATAATCACCTCCTTGTCTGTAGCAAATTTCCTATATATCATTGACAAGACTCCATGACCTGCTCTGGCAGCCCGTCTGCACTACTCAGAGAACTTCATATCTGATTGCACAATTACTTCCAGATCTTTTTTCATTTTCTACCACCCTAAGTGTAGCACCACCACATAGTTTATACATTTCTCTTGGATTACTGCTACCCATATGCACTACTTTGCATTTGTCAATGTTAAACTTTAGTTGCCACTTCTCAGCCCGTCTGCCTAACTTTTCTAGATCCTGCTGCAGTAGCATACTGTCTTTACTGTCGTTAACAACCCTGCCAACCTTCGTATCGTCTATAAACTTAGACATTAAGCTTGATATACCTTCATCAATATCGATATCAATACAGAAATCAACAATGGACCCAACGCTGAACCCTGGGGGACTCCACTAATAACATTAGTCCACGAAGAGCAGTGTCCACTGATTACCACCCTCTGTCTTCTTCCACTCAACCATCCCTTTATCCATAGCAGCATTTTGCCCTTAATGCCATACTTGCAAGTTTTTCCCTCACAGTCATTCCACATTCGAAGTTGAAAAGATCTCAATGCTGACCCATTCTTCCTAGAGACACTTAAAATTTGATCTCTGCGTGTGCGAACTGTAATCTTATATCAGCCATTCCCGACTTTGAGCTTTCACCAAATTACAGACCAGTCCATTCCTACATATTAGATACTGATTATAGGAGATACCAGTTCATGATTCTTCTGCAACAAAATAATCCATTGAATGTGATATTTTAATTTTCCCATCAGTTTTATCTATTACAATCTGCCTTCGTGGATGTGACAGTTTACGCACAACTCACAAGTGTGACAATGCCTTTCTATGAAAAGATTTATAAAACAAAATAAAAAAACGAATAATCTTTATACACAAATTTCATTATACATTCATTAAATTAGCTCCATTATAGAAGTGAATGTTGAAAAAACATTCAATTCGATCCTCGCCTGCTCTGCTATATTTGATTATTTCTTTCTGTTTACAATTTCAATAGGTTGCAAAGGGGACAAAGCACATGGGACAGATATTTAAACCGCCATTAATTCACAAAAGGTTACAATATCCGAATATGTGAGTCTAGACATTTGGAGTTTGAACCAATTATGGAATTGTTTTGGGAATTCTAAGACGAATGACCCTTTGGGCAGAAACTTAATAGCACTTAATTAAGAATCCCAGTTAAATTTAATGAAAAGGAGTTGGGTTCAATTTACGATTCCCATTTGAATTTAATCAACTGGGAATACTACACTACAGTAAATGTGCGTGCCCTATATTATTTATCGCTGTGATACGTTGTATACTCCTTTAGACATTGTATTCCTCAGAGGATTCTTCTATTAGTAGATTTTATTATTATTCAATGATTACTAACTACGGATATCCTCAAACGTTGAAAATGTGAAGTCGAATGGACACAAGAGAATGAAAAACTCATTATTGTTATTGTAGTGGGATTTTAGGAGCATCAGCGACTAAGGCCACATTGATCCGTTGGAGTTTATGCAGAAAAAAATCAACCTAAAATCATTCAGTGGCTGCATCCTCCTTTTGAAAGATTTACAAATGTGTGATATACCCTAAATTAATCATAGTTTGATTCAAAGACGTTACAGGCATTAAGTAAAATTAAATCTCTTTTTTTTTTCTGAAGCATGGGAGGAATTGATATATTGTGTCTGAATAGCTCCTGCATTTTATGGTCTATTCGACTGTTTCTCTAAAACAATCACATTTTTATGAAAAGAAATTGTGACCTTTGTCTGAGACCGAATAACTGGGCCACGGTGTAAAGTCCTTAAAAATTTTGGTCTTCATGAGGAATTCAAACCCAGCAGGTTTCCTGGGTTTTTAAAAATATTAGAATTCCAATATTTTTAAAATACAGTAATAAATGTGTATGTAAAATTAAATAAAAAATTAATAATACAAATTTATGGAATATATGCGGATCCCTCAGACCAGTTGGGAAACACATGCTGAAAACCGGTATTCTGAAGTATGTAGAAATTTTTCAAATATATACAAAAAAAAAAAAAAAAAAAAATCAGATTATCGAACTGTTAAAATAAGTTTAATTTTGGATTAAAGGGGCACTACAATTCGTTCAACTTTGCAAAATATAAAATATTTCATTTAATATCTCCTTAGTTCATTAAAACATTTTAACCAGAAAAAAAAATGGGATTTTTTTATAATCCTTTCGTGAACGATTTCTACACCAGGGTACGCTTTACTAAAGTTTGCTTTATTATCAAACAGGTTTATGACGTTTTTTTTGCGTCGTATAAAAAAAAAAAGTAGATAAGAAAACACAAATTATGCACTTCCCTTCTCATATACGTAACTAACCAGTTGACTCTTGAATTCCTTCAAATTGTCAGCCTCACCTACCTGCGGAGGAAACCCGTTCCAATAATCAACAACTCGCTGGCAAATATAAAGCTTTCTACAATCTAGTCTAAAACTCTTCCACTGTAATTCGAATTTATGAGGCCTAGTTCTGGAATTCTTTATAACAGTGAAAATTCAGCCTTCATTCATTTTACTAATCTCCCTCAGAGCCTTATAAACGTCAATCAGGTCCTCTCGAAGGTGCCTAGTTGCCAAACTCAGTAGTCCATATAATTGGAGTCTTTTCCCCTACGGTCGCCCTTTTGCCGATCTCACCATGCGAGTTGCCTGCCTTTGGACCATTTCAAGAAGTTCAATGTCTTTTTTCCAGATGAGTCTCCATACTTGGACACAGTGTTCCAAATGCAGTCTTGCAATTGCCTTATACAGTTGGATTATGACCATTCTATCTCTATTGGACAATGTTCGATAAATCATCGATAGGACCCCACGGGCTTTCCTAGTCGCCTGTTTACACTACTCAGAAAACTTCACATCTGCCTGTATCGTAACTCCCAGATCTCTTTCTACCTCTTCTGGTTTTTAATTCAATCCCACCAAATGTATAATTTATTGAGGCTGCATTAAAACATAGCTGCCAATTTTCTGAACTTTCTTGAAGAAGCCTGTTTAAGCCTTATACACCTCAATAAGATCACCTCGCAGGTACCTCGTCTCCAGACTCCTCGTCTTTCTTAATCATTGCCTTGAAGATTTTCCATACTACTGAAGTCAGACGAACCGGTCTGTAGTTACCGACTTAACTCTTAGAACTACCTTTATGTATTGGCGATACGTTGTCACCCAAATACAAAAGAATCTCTTCCAGTCAAAGGATGCCCTCATAGTTAAGCTCAATGGTTCAATGCATTCTCTGGCTGCCTCCCTCGTATACGCCATTAAACTCAGGAGACTTTCTTGCTTTTAGGCTAGCAATATTTTCTAATAAACAGTCATCCAAAATTTCAAAATCACCAATTACATATGGCTCAGCGTCTCGTCACCACAAAGGGTGTTTCTTCAGAAAAGACAGGCGCGAAGTACAGTTAGACAACATGAAGAAATAACTAATAAACTCATGGTATTTATTTTAAAATAAACCATTTAAAAAAAGCTACAACAGTATTTTATTAAGTTGTAATAATCAGCGATAACGTTGTGCAAGAAGTGTATTTTGGTGGACGTTGAGTTTAAGTGGAAGAATGCAACCAGCGAGTGCATCTTCATTAGCGAAAACAGTATATTTCTGGGTCTCACAATGATTGCTTTGAAATTATTTGGCTGGGTCCGGAAAATATACCTTAAAGGTAGAATCAGATACTTAGAAATACGCCGAGGAAGCGGTTGCTATAGTAACGAAGGATGTCTTTAGATGATTACGGTCTACTTGTGGATACCGGAAAGTTCTGGATTTTATCCCTGGGCTTGGTTATGAGATTCTACATTTTGCATTGCCAAGAAGGCATGGCATAATAACTGTGTGCACGGTTTTGCGTCGGTTGCTGTGTGTGTGTGTGTGTGTGTGTGCATGCATTATTGCAAGGCTGAATTTGCTTTAATAGAATTGCTTGCCTCCAGGGAAAATTTGTTACACATGTTCGAAAGTATTCACTGTGCATTTTGAAACGATATCAAGAGATTTTACCAGAGTATAGCATCGTTTCCACAGTCATGAGGCAAAAGGAGCGCAGGTCAGCCATTTTATAAAAGCCTTTTTAAGGCTTTAGATCGTGTTTGGCATGGTCTTCTAAACAAGATCCCATGTTATGGATTGCCGGCTGCTATTTTGCAATTGAATATCCAGTTTTCTCTCAGACTATTCAGTGCAATGATGGCAGACAGGTCTTCTAGGTGCCCTTGTGGGTAGCACAGTTGGTAGGTCTTAGTCGTTGATGTTCCTAAACACTATTACAGCAACAACTTCTTTTTCAACTTCTTCTTTTTGTATTTTTCCAACGCAGTCATGAGCGCTATATGTGGCTTTGGCTCTATTCAACTTTCGAGCATGTAGTTGGCCTAAGTTTGATTAATAAATGTTTTTTCTGCTTATTACAGTTGTATTATGCATTATTTTCTTCGTATACAAAATAATTCCGGGTAATAAAACAAAGATGCATTATTTAAGATGTCTCTGTGCTGTGTTGTCCTCGTTAATTTTACTGATACTTTCAGAGCGTTTTATACCTCATTCAGGTCCCTTCTCTTTCATCAAGGTGTCTGCCGGCCAAGATTTGCAGACCACACCCTCTAAGCTGCTTTTCGTCGTGTGAACATCGATTAGCATCCCTCACCATTCTGGTCGATATTCTCTGAACTCTCTCTAGTAGTGTCGACACGAGGTATTCCAGCGCCTGGGTCAAAATAACAGTTTTGTGGCTAGTCCTCTATATTGCAATTTGTGTGTAGCGCTCAGTCAGTTTTCGATATTTGACTTCATCCGACGGACCTTCGCTCATTTGGGGTTCAGGTCAGGGAATCTGGTGGTCACCGAGGAGGAACAGTCTTCAGCAGTAGCGTTAGCTACCCTTTTTCGGGCCCAGAAATGAAAATTGCAAAAAGAGAAGTCAGTCAAAGGCAATTGCCTCCGGGCCCGGAGGCAATTGCCTTGCCTGCCTACATGGTAGCAACGCCACTGGTCTTCAGCGTTCAGATGTACTCTGCCGTGAGATAAAAAAGAAAACTCAATTCGTCCAACCACCATACCAGGCCAGTAGACGCGCTATCTGGAGGATGGACTCTCACCCATATGCACCATTAATTTTATTTCCCATGCTCATCACATGTAACAATGTGCTGTGCTAGCTGTGCACATACCCACTGTTTAGGGATCACCTATATGATGTGTATGAAAAAAAAAAAATAATTGTTGGATTTCTATTGGTTTGACTGTAATAAAATTTGGAGTGGTTCAGTAAATCTTTCCCTACCAGCCAAATATAAAATTTGATGAAAATCCATCCAATGGTAGTCGAGTTTTTAGATTCTTACGGACGGACAAAGGAATTATAAATCGTGGTTTCTATTAGCCTGATTAGAATGAAATTTGGGACGGCTAGAGAAAGTTTTCCAAAAGAGCCAAATATAAAATTTTCTAAAATTCATCTGTTAGGAGTCTAGTTATTACTTGAAGACGGACAGTCGGGTAAGGTGAAGACATCCTGTTAACTTAAGATAATAGGCTTTACCTTTCCCGAGAAACGTACAAGCATCCTGTTAACTTATGATAATATAGTGTATATATATATATATGAAATCAGATATGTTATAACAAAATAATAGGGATTTAGACTTGTGACGCGTGGGATTGAACTAATCCGCGCTAATGCATATACAATGTTTCAAGCCAACAGAGGAAGGATTATTTATTTTCAGAAAAAGCGACTTTGAGTTGAACTTGAGTTCTCTAAAGAAAATTTTAAATTTTGATTGTTTGTTTGGCGTATTGGCTGCAGGGTTATTTTATATAATCTTGATGCATCTTCTTGTGTTCTCCGATAATTTTCCAGACATTCACTAAATTTGGAGTTCATCAGTTGTGATCCTGAGGTACTCGGAAAGTCACAAACAAAAATAAAATAAAGTTGTGCTTGAAAAGCGAAAATAAAAGTGCAGCCTGGTCGACATTCGGAGATTTTAGGTCTCCTTTACGGGCTAGGAGATCCCGGGTTTATGTGATTACATATCGCTGCGTTACCTGCGACTGCAAGGTTAGAGCAACTGTGTGCGCTGCTACCTGCACAAATCAACTGGTTGACGTGATTAGTGTCTAAAAATAGTAACATATCATAACCTACCTAATACTCTTGCTTCTCCATCTTGGCCCTTCTGAGGTATCCAAGGAGATCTGTGTTTGTAAATTCTGGGGAGCGTTCCTCAGTCGCTGTTGCTATGGAGAATGGAAAAACAAAAGGCTCTATTAGTAGTAAACAGTGCAACGGTATTTTCTTAAAATATGATGCAAGAAACATTTGCATAATAATTAGTGACATGCGGAAAACATAATATTTATCATGCATGTCCTAGAAGTTTAGTTTAGGTTGGGGAGTAAATTAGCTGCTAATCAGCATTCAGGTAGAACGTGCAGATTCTAGTAGAGCTGCGAGAGAGAGAGAGGGAGAGAGAGAGAGAGACAAAAGAGGAAAGGGGAAAGGCAAAAGAGGAGAACGGTGCAGTAAAGGAAAAGGGCAAAGGAGAGAGATCACAAAGGAGAAAGGCAAATGGGGAAATCGAAAAAGAAAAGGAGAAGGGCAAAGGGGAGATCGGAGCAACAAAGGAGAGAGAGAGAGAGAGAGAGAGAGAGAGAGAGAGAGAGAGAGAGAGAGAGAGAAAGAGAGAGGGAGGGATAGAAGAGGAAATTAGAAATAAGGAAGAACTAGAGAAGCTATTAGAGGGGATAGATAAGTGATGAAATTTTTTTTTGATGATGCTGTGGAAGCTTGCTTTCTTGCATCATTTGCCACTATTGATACTAATACTTGTACTAAGATGGAGGAGCGAGGGAAAGAAGAAAGAGTAGAGAGAGAGAATCAGAGGATAAAAGAGGAGAGAGAGAGAGAGAGAAGAGTAAATAAAAAAAGGAAAGGGAAGAATATGAAAAAAAAGAGAAAGGAACAACGAGGGAGAAAATATAAAGAAGAATAAAGAGGAAAAAGAATATAAAGAGTGGAAAATAGAAAGAAAAAGAAAGGCGAGAAAGAAGAAAAAGAGCGGCACAGAGAGGGTTGAGTAGAAAAGAGGAGAGAGAGAGAGAACTTGTTTTTTAATTAGTTGAACGCGTTTCTGTTTCATGAATTTCTGCAAACTTTACATTTACTCGTTAAAAATGCTCTTTCTTCAGTGAAGAACTTTCTTCTTTTAATTTCGATCAAAGAATGTTCAGCACGTCCCAGCTTCATTTGAATAATGAAACGCCCATTACTTAGAGTGGTTGAAAGAGCTTTCTCTTGCATTAACAATTATGCGGATAACGCTCGTTTTCTTATTGATAGATAGCAGAAGCAAGTAGACTGCGGATATTTTGTGCTTTTCCTTGTTTCAAACTCAATTACCTTCCCATAAACAGGTGAGTTTATAATCTGCATCCTTCTAACCCCCGAATCAGTTGGTAAATTCAACTTTTATCCGTCCACCCGTTTTATTTCTGTTTGCATCAATCTCACAGATTCATGTAATGCAACAAATAGTCTTCCTGAGCCTGCACAATTGATTTTCTGATCGATAATCGATTATTTTCTTCGTGGAACGCACATATAGCAACTGTAACAGTTGCACATTAAGGCATAAACTTATGAAATGAATTTTTCGGAAGATCTGAATCTATTTTAAGTACTATTTATACAATTCAATATCTAATTTGTACGTACCTCTAATATCAGTCTTTTACAAGCTGACCGGAAGCGAGTTTTAGGGCGGAAGTTACGCGTCATCATCATCATTAAGGCAGCCTCAAAGAGGGATATTCTACAATGAAATATTATATCCATATAACATGATTTATAATATAAATTGTATAACTTTAATCAAATTTATAATTTCAATAAATTTACTTCGTACTCGTGATTGATGATTTAATATTAAGCTTAATTGAGTAAATGAAATAAAATTTTAAATTTATAAAGGTTTTTTTATTGTAAAATTATTATTACCGGTGTTTGTGATCACGTATACTTTCATCTGGTGGCAAGGTATGATAGCGTGCTGTGACTGGCATCTCAGCTAATTCATCAATCTCGTTGTTAAAGGGAACTAAGAGAGAAAATAGACATAATATTTTCGCTATTTTAATTATTTTAAAAATTAATCACCACTTAAAATGATTTGGCTAATTTGATTAACTGATATGGATATATATTTTCATCCCGCAATCATATATTCTTCTTCTTCAAGTTCTCCACCCACAGGTAGGTTTAGGGTCCCATTGACGCCATTCTTCTCTATCTTGTGCTTTCCTCTTAATTCTTTCATAATTTCCTCTTCCCATCCAATATATCATCGCAATTCTCCTTCTCCCAACAGCTCTCTTCCCACACGTCTTCCCCTCCATCACTTTCCTCAGCATGCTTTCTCTTCTCAAAACATGTCCTATAAAGTTCTTTTGTCTTCTTAGTTCTTTACTTACATTCTCTTTTCTCCTACTTTCCTCAAAACTTCCTCATTATTCACTCTTGTCTACCCATTTCACACTTTTCATTATCCTCCACACTCACATCTCGAAAGCTTCTAGCCGTCTGATCTCTCTTCCCAGTGTCTATGTCGCTGAGCCATATAGTACAACAGTCCAGATTAAAGTTTTCCCCATTTGCTTCCTTATTTCCTTCTTGAAATTTCTTCTCAATAGGTCTTTTCTATTACTAAATGCTTCTTTGCCCATCGCGATTCTTGTTATTTCCTCCAGACTTTTCCTATTTTCTGTCATTATGCTTCCCAAGTATCTGTATTTTTCCACCTGTTCGAATCTTATTTTTCTAATGTTATATTGATTCTTCTTCTTCCTGGCCACGTTGAAATTAATATTATCTTGGTTTTATTGCTATTAATCTTCATATTGTACTCCTTTACTTTGCTGTTCAAGATATCCAAAGAGCTCTGTAATTCTTCCTCATTATTAGCAATCAAAACCTGGTTATCTGCAATCTTATTGTCTTTCAATCACATATATTCTTTATATATGATTGCTGGATGAAAAACCATACTCCCTCCTCTATTAGTCGGGGCTACAGTTTGTCCTGATTGAAGGAACCTTTAGAAATTCCTCCGTTATCGACAGGGCTCGAACCTAGATCTCACTAAACGACTAAAAAGTGGCTAGATCATTATACTGGTACGGAGAATACAAGACTCAGTACTTTCATCTTTCTCTCTAATTGGGTATTCAAATGGAATTTTAAGCTTATTTTTCAGAACTTATTCACTAAAATGTATCTTGATTTACCCCTTGCCCTGCAGTTTATATTAAATTTAAACACGGGCTCCATTTTGCATTCTTCTCTGCTTTTAGTTATATAAATATGAAATTTTTCCTCACCGGCAGAAAAACCTGCCTTGACAGCATTTCTACAGTCTAACCTTCTTCCAACTTGACGCATGATATGGATTTCTTTTATCTTTGTTGAATCTTTCTCCCGGAAATGGTGATATCGCTGCTTGCCACTGATGCTGAAAAAGATCTTTCTTTATTCTGTTTAAAGGAAATTGTCGAATAGAATCCCCCCTATCTTTTTTTTTTTGAGCTACTATCGCATTCATCAAGAATGTGACCTATTTTGAACTTTGTATTACTGTGTTGGCTTACACATAAGTGTTATATTTAGCTAAATAGTGTTCATCATATAAACAATTTTGAAAATTCAGTACGTTGTCACCTCCATACAAAATTTTTTTTCACGTTCAAAATCTATCAGACAGATTGTTCTAAAGTTTCTCGGAATAACAGATCGAAAGACATAGATAGAGAGATAAAAAAATATTCTTTACTCGTATCTATTTACATGAGAGACTAGTATAGGTTGGTTGATTGTTGTAGAGTTTTAGGCGTATCAGCAACTTAGGCAATATTGCGCCTTACATAATATGTCTCTAAATTGCGTGTGGTCTGTGGTCGATTTGCTGTTTGATGTACGAAAACCCCTACTTCCCGGGGGGAGGGACCATACTACCCTCGCCTGAGACCGACTAACTCAGCCACTTTGTGAAAAAGACCCATATAAATCATTGCGTCATTTGCGAGGTTCGAAATCAGGTCTTTTCTGGCTGGTGTGGTGGAAAAAAACCGTTTATTTTTAAGAATACATAACTTAAAAACAAAAACAAGTATATTACCCAAAATAATAGTAATTTTATTTAAAATAATTTATAATAAATGAAACAAATATTAAATAAACACAAGAATAATCGTATGTTATAACTATAAATTTATAACATAATTCCAGAACAGGTTAATATGATGCAACCTACCATAAGAGCTGTAACATTTTTTATCTCCTTGATTTAATATACCCAGTCCTGCTGGAGGTTCCTCTTCTATTCGAAATAAACGACTCATGAACATGTGGACTTCGCGGTTGAATCTGGAAAATATGAAATCTGTAGGAGGTAGAATCTTCACAGTAGATTATAGAAAACAAAAAGCAATGTCCAATTGTTTTATAAACCCATGGCGATACTTACTTCATCAAAACGATATACATACTGTACACAATCATCATGATGAGAGCCTCATACCACGTGACCTCGCTGTCATAGATAATCTGCAACAACGAATATCAATATATAACTAAGAAAATTAATTTGCATATATGCACTATATTTTTCAGCACTACCAGTTTTATAAATGCCCCACGAATCACATTATTTACCCTTTAAGATTAAGATACAAGGTTCCACAGGAAGTTTATTGAAGAAATATTCTTCCAGTAATAACGTACCACTGCTGTGAGTAAAGATGGATAGATAATATTTACGTTTCATCCCTTTTGGCTTCTCCATTTATAAATAATCCCAAACTACCCGACATTGATGCTGTTGGTTAAATATTAAAATCCCCCTTGGTGTTAAAGTCCTATCTGAGGTTACAAGTATTCCTAAATATATTTTACCAGAAAAAATGTAAATAAATCATAAATCTGCCAGAGCAGCACGAAACTGTTGGCAGTGCTATTTTGGAAAGATAAACGGCCTTGCACAAAAGCCATAAGATGTAAATTATAGCTACTCTAGCACCACCTTCATTGAAATGCAGGCTGCATATTTGACGTTTCCAGTGAGTTTATGAAATACAGTATAAATGAAGTAGAAGAGGCAGAGGTTAAGGCCTAGGAAGATTTATCTCAAGGGATTCGCATTTTATGAAGTCCCTGGTTGATTACGTAAAATATAAATGCAGTTTAATATTATGCTAATTTAGTTTATATATAAATATTAGCGATATTCAGTATTCCAAGGATGTTTAAATTGGTACTTACAACTATAAGAATGATGACAGTCATGGAGTAGAACATAGAGTCCCGAAATAATGGCCACCATGATAGATGCACAACCTGCACAAGAAAAAAAAAAGATTCCTTAGCAAACAGATAGTTAATATTTAATTCATAATTATATTCTAACTTATTGGACGTGTTCTGTTTAAGAATTTGATTGGACCGTTTTAAGTTCCGTGTAATTTTTATATTGGTATATTGCGTGTTTGATTCAGTTCTACGCTGGAATTCGTTATATCTAACAATCTTGAATACTGGCTGTGAGCATTTATAGGTAAATGAAGTCATTGACTTTAGCACGCCATCTGATCCACATTGCGTGATGGAATAACTATGGCCACATTCTGCAATACGTGGAAACAAAGGAAATTTTAGTCCTAACTTGGCTGGTAATAGAATTACCGTATCTAATCATAATATACTTGGAAATGGAGTGAAGGGCAAAGGGCGGAAAAAAATCTGTGCCATTTTATTTCATGAGGTCATTCAGAACTAGTGGATACAAAAGAGAAATAGATAGGCAACCTACGGATAAGAAGTAAAAATCACGAATTAGTGGATCAAATAAATTTTGCCACATAAAGTAGACAGGATTATTGTTATAATCCAGCTTTGGAAGTTAGTCTGTCTCAGAAGAGGGTTGTATGACTACTTTTGATGGACGAAAAACCCTGAAACTTGGGGTTTTCATCCACCAAAACAAGCAACTAAAAAACAAACTCTGGTATACCTATGATTTTTCTGCGTTTGTTTCTAGTGCCCGAGATCTGCAGATACGAAACATTGTAAGTCCCTTTGAAGAAAACTGAACTTCTCTACATGCCGAAGTATGAGTAGTGCCCACCGATGATTCCCTTACTTGAAGATTCTTAATATCCGGGAAATTAATAATAATAAACAAGAGAAGAATATTTTTTTGCATCCCCCTTCCGAAAACTTCTCTAATAAGTGTGTGAACGGTCGAGACATACACTGAGTCGTCATTGAATTATGACCATCTACCTAATACTTCGTAGATCCTCCTTTTGCCCTCAGTACAGCAGCTATCCGGAGTGGCATTGATTCAACAAGATGTTGGAAGCGTTCGGGAGGTATGGCCAACCAAGCTGTGTGTAATGCGGTCAGCAATGCAGGTATGGAGGTGATTGGTGTATCCAGACGCCTGATATAGTGTCCCACAAGTGCTCTATGGGATTGATATCGGTGGAGTTCGGAGGCCAATCGATATGCTGGAAATCAGAACTGTGTTCCTCAAACCATTCGTGCATAAAAAGTGCCCGATGGCTCGGCGCATTGTCATTTTGGGAGACTACATCGCCATTCGGGAAAAAGTGTAACACAGCGGGATGTACACAGTCAGCAGCAGTTGACGAGAGCGGAGACTACTGATATGTTGTTCCACGTGCACCAGGGTTCCAGGCATGTTTTACTGCCAGTAAAACATGCCCCACGCCATATAACCGCCTCCACCGGCCTGCACTTTTGATACCATGCATGATGGCTCAAGAGCCTCATGTTGTCGCCAAATCTATACACGGCCATCCACGGTGTGAAATAAATAACGTGACTCATCCGACCAGCACACCTTCTTCCAGTCTTCTAACATCCAACTTGCATGCTTTTTTTTTTTGCACCAGGCGAGTCTTTTACTCCGATGAACCTTTGGTCTGGAGAGGATCCCGTTGGGGTCATCTGCTGGTATAGCCCATACGTGCGAGCGTGCGACGAATGGTCATGCCAGATATTGTTCCGGGTTGGCCTATGTTGTATTGGGTAGTCAACTCTTCAACAGTGCTTAGCCTGTACGAGTCGTTGGATCCGGCTCTCACCTCTAACATCAATCTTTCGCTGACCTTTGCAGTTTTGCAGTCGGGTCGTTGTTTGACCATTTTGACGCCAGTCCTGGTACACTTTAACTACGGCGGTTCTCGAACACCCCACTAGTTCAGCCGTTTGGGAAATTGAGGCACCAGCTCGTCAAGCAACCACAATCTGTCCTTTATCAAAGTCCGATAACTCCTTCCTTTTACCCATCACGCTCGGAATTTTACTACCTACTGAACCACTGACACCTTATCTATGATAGGTAAGTCGACTAACTCCGCACTTTCATACCTCACATGGTCAACAGTCGCATTAAGTTTTCATAAGGGGTGGTTCATAATTCAGTGATCACGCAGTGCATAACGTTAGGTGATTAAGAAATCTCAAGTTTCACACACTCAAACTGTGATCCCAAACTTTCATGAGATTTTCAAAACCGTACTGCAGGGATGTGTCACGACACTAGGAACACCATTGTCGCAATGCTGGTGTAACAGTATTGTCCAACTAATTCTTAAACCAGACTCCTTTGTCCTATTTGCTTTCCCAACTAATTTCTTTTAAAAAACTAAGATCCCAAATATTCTCACAATTTAATTTCGGTCCCTTCTTATAATGTATCTAGTTGAATAGGTAAGTTCCTGACAATTTACGAAAATGTGTGGTCATGAGAGTCAAACTTCAACTACAAGGAGCAGTCAATAAGTATTTACCCTTATCTAGAAATATTTTAGTTTGGGATTTGAAACTTGCCTGGCAGTTTCATCTTTCTCTATGTAGCTACCTCCTAGAGCTACACATTTTTCCCATCTGTTTCAGACCTCTTGAATAGCACTTTGAGCAGAAAACCTGGATTCCACTTCCTTAATTACCTCCTCATCAGTGTGAAAACTGCGGCTACGTAATGGCTTCTTAATTTTAGGGAAGAGGAAGAAGTCCAAAGATGAGAAGTTGGGAGAATAGGGTGGGTTCTGCAGATTTTCAAAGCCACACCTGATGAAAAATATCCTGTGAGAGCAGCCTTGTGAGCAGGAGCATTGTCGGTTAGCTGGCAGACAATTTTGGTTAGCTTCCTGCGTCTCTTCAACTTGATAGTCTCTCTTAATTTTCCCAGGAGATATCAGTAGTACTCCCCAGTGATATTGTTGCCTTTTGAGAGGCAGTCTGTAAAGATATCTTTAGAGTCTCAGAAGACTGAAACATGATGTTGTTGGCAGACAATTGAACTGGTTTGGGAGTTGAGCAAAACAAATGTTTCCATTGTTTGCTCATCTGTTTTGTTTCTAGGTCATAGTGACGTCCCTGCATTTATCGCATTACAGTTCGGTGAAAGAAATCATTAACATTCTCCACAAATCTCTGACAGTTTGCAGAACATCTTTCGTTGTGGAGTTGTTGAGGAGATGTCAACAATCTCGGATCCCATCGAGTTGCCACCTTCGACATCTGAGAACTCATGCATTATGATTCAAACAGATAAATGGCTAATGTTCACTTCATATACTATAAAACTTTAGTCACAGGCTGACCTCAAGGACTAGTAGCCCCACTTCAATCACGATGGCACGATCTGTGGCTGAGATGAGTCTTCGTTCTCTTGGGTCATCGTACACAATGCTTCGTCCCCACCTGAATTGTCTCTCTATCTATCTATGTTCGACTTAATACGGCCTTGTCGTTCCCATTTTCCAAAGTCGCCGGACGTGGGCATCTTTAGCTTTCAAATTTCTCTTTCTCATGGCTGATAGTGCACTTTCCTTCCATGTTTTTCTAGGGCGTCCTCGTCTTCTCTTCCCTTGTGGTATCCATTCATATATAATTTTAGGCCATCTCTCTTTATTAATGCGCAGCAGATGCCCAAACCATCTCAATCTCCTATTTTCTATTCGTTCTATAATACCTTCATATGCGTGCATACGTCTTCTCATCTCCTCGTTCGTTATCCTCTCTAGCCTATAAACCCTAGCACTTCGACCTAGGTAGTCCACCTCTAGGGCTCTAAGCTTCTTTTTGTCACCCTATTTCAGTGTCCACACCTCACATCCGTAGCAAAGTACTGATTCCACTAACGACTGTCCGATATGGTTTTTAGTCCTACGGGAGATATTGTCGTCCGACCGTATAGAGTTGAGGACACTAAGAATCTTCCAACTTTGATGAATTCGTGTGTCAACTTCCTCTTTCCCCAATCCTTCCTTAGTTAATCATCTTGGATATATCCAAGATATATCACATATCTTGGATATATCCAAGATACTTGAAAAAGTCAACAGGTTTTAGATATGTAGACTATGTAACTTCCAGTTCATCAGGATGTTCCGCTGTGCTTAGGTATTTTGTCTTTGTAAAATTGATATTGAAGCCCCATTGATCATATGTAAGATGCAATTTTCTCAACATGTATTCTAAATCATAAGATTCTTGTGCAATGATAACCTGATCAACGGCAAAATTTAGACTCCAGAGATATCTGTCATTAAATGGTACTCCCATTCCATAACAGCTTCTTTTCCATTCCTGTAAAGCACATTACAAGAAAATATTAAACAATAAAGGTGATAGGCTACATCCTTGACTCAGCCCCTTTGTTGGGTAGATTGGGTTAGATAAAATATTTCCAACTTTAATATATGCCACCACGTTGTTATCGTACAATTCCATAATCAGTTCCACAAGCTCTGGATCAACTGATATATTTTGAAGGGCTTTCCATAATTCCTTTCTTGGAACGGAGTCATAAGCCTTTTCGAAATCGACAAAGACAAAGAAGTTATCTTCATTCTTTGCTTTTATTTTCTTCACTAGTTGTAGAACAAACAAATTGTCCACACAAGAGCGATCTGACCTAAATCCACTTTGTTCTTCACTTATCTTGTCCTTTACCTCCTCTCATAATTTTAACTGAAGCAACTCGTATAGTCTGGACATGGTGGAACTAACACTTAAGCTTCTATAGTTCCCCGGATCCAGCTTATTTCCTTTTTTATATATGGATGAAATATAACTTATTTTCCATTCATTTGGAGTGTTCTTTAGCTGTATACATCTATTAATCAGCTCTGCTATCAGATTGAATCCACCTGAATTGTCTTTTCCAATGTTCACAGTCTCATATGATGGACAGTCATCCCCACATACAGCTTTCATCTCCTTATGGATTTATTTTGTTTCTTTCCTTTGCCAATGAATAAATTTTATAATGGATCAGACTTCGACCTTCTCTAGCATACCACTACTCGTTGTTTTCATGGCTCTGGTTGTTTCAGTAACCGATGGACCTAAAAACTTAAAATATACATTAACTTAGGAGACTTAGGGTAAATGATTATCGACCGCTACTTCTGTACAGAATTTTTAAACATTTAGAGATAGAAAACCACCAAAACTTAACTTACCCTTCCTGAAAAAATACCACAAATTCCAATAACAAACAATACGTTGAACACTGCTGATCCCACAATCGTTCCTGTTCCAACATCTCCCTTGGCTACCAACACACCTGAAACGAAAGAGAAATTCTCAGTGGTCAAGAAAATAATTATCTATCTGAAATACTTCGCAATGAATCTAAGATGGCAATACTGTTATCAGCTGTAATAGCGTCAATAATTTAAATACTCGTTTAATGTAGATTATATTTATACAGAAAGTGTCAATAAATCTACTCCGTTTATTATATTTGTATTAATTAATTTATTTATGGCTTCTCGGACTAAGATCAAAGTGTAATTCATTTATTTAATTATATTTTCAAACAGTAGAATAATGAATGTTTATTCTGTTCTATTAACATTAACAGTTTCAAATGATGCAAAGCATCTACCAGAAAAAAATCCCACATCATCATAAGTCCATTCGGTTCACTAATTTTTCTAGTTCTTCCTTGAATTTATTCAAACTACCTACGTCCAAAACAACAGATGAGAGTTTGTTCCAACAATCAACTACTGGCTGGCTGAAGGCAAACTTCTGCATATCTATCCTGCATCCGTATTTCAATTTGTGCCCTCTCAAGAGTGTAGTCGGAGCAAGAGGAGGAATGCCATCAGCATTGAGCTTGTTCAATCAATTCAAAGTCTTAAACACTCAGTCAGATTATCTCATAGGTACCTTGCTTCAAGACTGCAGTTTGCAGAACTAAAGCCTTTCTTAGTAAGACAGTTCTTTTTTTTTTCTTTCCTTTGACCAGTTTCGCCCTTCTCCATTGAAATTTGACCAATTTTCCATTCTCTGCACCCGTTCCAGCAGTTCTACATCCTTCCCAAAATGAGGATTCCAGACCTCTATGCAGTACTCAAGGTGGGGCATGAGCGTTACCTTGTACAAGGATAATGATCTCCTTGTCTCTGTTAGCGAAATTCCTGTATATGATTGACAAAATCCCATGAACTGACCTGGCAGCCTGTCTGCACTGATTAGAGATCGTGTCTGACTGCACAATTACCCCCAGGTCTTTTTCATTTTCCGCATCCTGAGTTACGTCCACTTATTTGGTACGTTTATCTGGAACTACTGCTATCAATATGCAGTACTTTGTATTTGTCAATGTTAAACGTCAACTGCCATTTCTCAACCCATCTGTCTAGTTTTTTTAAATCATGTTGCAGTAGCTTACCATGATTACTGTCATTAACCACTCTGCCAACCTTTGCATCATCTGAAAACTTAGCCATTAAGCGTCTCACATACCTTCATCAATATCATTAATAAATATACGAGTATAAAACAAAAATGGGCTCATCACTGAACCCTGAGGAATTCTACTAATAACATTAGTCCACGAAGAGCAGTGCCCATTGATAACCAATCTCTGTCTTCTCCCACTCAATCATCCCTTTATCCATAGCACTAACTTGCCCTTAATGCCACATTGCTCCAATTTGTACAGCAGTCTTTTATGTCCAAGCATCAACAGCTTTCCTGAAATTTAAGTATATGATACATTTTTGCAATCAGTTACTTTGTTACTATATCATAATATCCAAATCAGATTTGTCAGGGAAGGTTGCCTCTTAACAAATCCATTGTGTGATTCCAGTATAAATGCATTCCTGTCTAGATAGTCCTGCATTAATTTTTAATCAGTGACTCCATTATTTTCCTTGGAAAAGAAGTTAAGCTAACAGGTTTGCAATTACTCTGTCACCTTTGATATCCCATCCCCTTTGAGAACTGGACATATGTTTGCATATCTTCAGTCCATAGGGACCTCCCCTGAATCCAAAGATGCTCTCATAATTATGGCTAAGGGTTTGCTTACTTCATTTGCTTCCTCCTTTAATTGAACTGGATAGATCCCATCCACTCTATTGCCTTTTTTTACTTTTAGCTTCAACAATTTGTCTTCCACTTTCCTCTTAGTTAATACAAAATTCGCACTTCTGGCATCCCCTTATATAAACTTCTAAAATAAACTTAATAATAAATTAAGTTTCTTCTAATAAATTCCTAAAATAAACTTCTGGTATCCCCTTGCCTAAAGAATTTTCCATTTGAGAATGTAGATGCAAAATATATTTTTCAGGAACCTAAGCAGGATCAACAATTAAACCATCGACATAAAGTGGACCAATGTGATTCGACCTCTTGCTTCTACTGTTAATGTAAACAAAGAAGTTTTTGTTGCTTTTCTTTGCATTATTTGTCAGAGACTTCTCTTAATCTTCTTTAACTTGACTAACCCCCTTTTTGACTTGATGACAGACTAGTTTGTATATACCATAGGCTTTTGAATCACCTAATAATTTATATGCTTCCCATGCATTTTTCTTTTCGGCCACTAGTCTTACTATTTCATCTGACATCCAATTAGGTCTAAGATTTCTGAATTGGTATGAAAAGCCTAGTATCTTCTACAATTACTTCCCTGAATGCTTCCATTTAGAATTTGATGTGGAACCATATGCCAGACGGTCCCACATCAAATAATTTAAATATTTGATGTTGGACTGTCTTAATTTAAAAATATTAATTTAAAAACTGGCTGAGACCGCTGTAGTCATCCTTATGAAAGCAAAAGCCCTTCCCTTTATCCTTAACATTATTTATGTCTTTAAGTAAATCCCAGATCAGCAAACTGTGATCACTGCCACCTAGAAGATATTTTGCCTGCAGATTCTTAATGCATGAATAATCGCAGCTGATAATCAGAATATTTGCTTCTTCTTCTTGCCTTTCTAATTGGATGACTGTAGAAAACAGTCATCCAATAAATTCACAAAAGTCTTCCTAGTGTGTGAGTGATCAACTCAAAGTTACAGTCAATATCTGGAAAATTAAAATCACCCATTATTCTGTAAGACATTTTGATTTACTTACGCTCGCTATTTCTCTGTGTGTTTTTTATACCCATCGCAGTCATTAGGCTTCTAACACACCCCCTACTCTCATTTTCGTTTTCCTAGTGCTTATATCACACCAAAGTGACCTAATATTGCACTAGCCACTCATGTCGCTTCGATACACTTCCTTAGATTTAATATGCTTCTCGATTAAGAGCATAACCTCTCTCCCCTCCTGTCCTGTTTTTCCTTTCAGTACACATTATACACCCCATATTCAAATTCTGCATCCCATATGTCCGAGTGACACCACGTGTCTGGTATCCTTACAGTGTTTGCATTTGGTTACTTGATTAGCACTTCAAATTCACAAAATTTATTTACTATGTTCCTGGCATTAATATACATATAAGTGTACATGGATTTGTTCTTACTCTTAGTTATCCTAACCCAACCCTTGTATTTATTTGTTTCATGATGACCCACAGCACGGTTTGAAATCCCTGACATCACTCTTTCCAGGCCGTTGCCTGTTCCAATAGTGATTATATTGGAACAGGCAGGTACAATAATCACTTTCACCTCTGCCTACGGTTCTAGTTAATCTATTAGTCTGGATCCCCCTTAAGCTAGCAGTTTTCCGACCACCCAACACTGCCTCGATAGCATCAGCAAATATTCTTGAACCTAATCCATTTAAGTGTATTCCATCCCAGTAAAGGCAGTCTCTCCTGCCAAAAAGAACAGACCACGTTGAGAAAAATTCTACCCCATAAATCTTGTACGCTCTCTCTAGGGCCAAATTGATTGCCAAAGCCCTCAACTTGTACTCCCTCGTACCTTGTTCGGGCAGAACTGCAGACATTTTCAAATTTAATCCTAACGCGCCACTTTTTTCCCTAACATTGCCTTCTTTTTGCTGAGTAAATTCTCAGATATCCTATTATTAATATATCCTCTGATATCCTATTCTTAATATATTCTCAGATGTCCTGTTCTTAATTAGTGCTGACCTGTTCAACGACATTACCCTTTCTGACCTTGAAGATGATACCTGCTGTACAACGTCATCTACTTTTGCTTCTGAGAGATATACTCTTTGTACAATATATTTCCTGTTTCCCTCACAATAGAATCATTGATAATAACTGCCTCCTGTGGGACCAGGGCATTCTACGTTTAGGATTTCGCTGTACTGCGTGACGTACAAGTGTAAACGCTGGAGTTGAGTTGGGTAGCTGAGAGCTTGATGGGCCCCCGTTTTAATTCCTTCAAGGATATTCTTCAAGCTCTCAGAAACGGCCATCAGAAAGCTCAGTTCGCACCTAATTTCTTCACACTCTTTGCACCGAACATACACAAGGTCATCCTCCTTAGCTGTATCATGTCCCGTTTCAGAAGAAGCTGCAGATATTGTACTAGTAGCCCATTTTGTAAGGCCTCGATTTCGTAGAAGAATCGCCACCTTCAGTTCTCCATTTAAATTTCAATTTAATCGGAGAATACTACATTAAATTAAGAGATACTTAAATGCAGTAATACGTTTTAATCTATCAAGTTTACATTATATATATTATGCTATAGTCGTGGAATTTTCAATTAGTTATATAGCCTTTCTAAAAATAAAATTTCTTAGCTAAAAGCAAAAAAAAAAAAGCCAACCTACGTGATTAGAACCTACAAGAAGCTCTACGAATATTAAGTCATAACTTATAAAATCTCTAGCTAAATAATTTTCCAATATCCGTTTCCAATAGTTCAAAATTCTTGGTGTCTGCCAGTTAAATTAGAAATTTTAATAATAAAAGATATAGTCCATTAATGTGGTATTAATAAATTTTAAAGATACTCAGATACTGAAAGGTTCTTAATAAGTTTGAAAGACATTGAGTATAAGTTAACTGAATACAGTTAGTGTAGATAAGGTGGTCTAATAAAGATGTTATTACATCTTTATACTATTCTTGCTTGATGTATGTCAGAGTATAAACATAAACTTTTTTTCTTTTAAAAATTGTCCATTCTGTTAAATATCGATATGTCATTCGTAGTGCTTTAAATCAGACAGTGAAGTTTTTCTTGAAAAAAAAATCGAACCATTATCCTAAAGATGACACACCCATTCCTAGTCATAAGCAAATTTTGGAGATAAATCACAGTCTAATAATAGTAGTTATTGGTGAAGGCTGCAGAAAGTGTGACATCCCAAAGTTGGCTCGGTTCCACCTCCTTAATTGCAACTTTAAAAATAAAGCGCAAAAATCAGGTTTCGAAGTTATCCAGAAAACAGTCGGAAATAAATTTGTACAGGCTTTTGACGATTTTGAACAACTCGTGCAAACATATTTTTTGGCCATGTTAGACGATCTCAGACAAGAGTTGTATATCTAACAGAGGAAGTTTTTTTATCCGTTAAAAGAATCGAACCGACCCTAAAACAAACACTCGAACTCAAGTCTTTTCCACCCGGTATGAGGAGGACGGCGATCCTACCACCTGTGCTACTTACGAGAGCTCAGGTGGTATAGTCACCGTCCTCTCCACACAGGATTAAAAGACCTGAATTCGAAAATCGAATCATTATCCTAAAAATGACGAACACCGTCAATGATGTGAAGAATTTTTTGGGTCTTTTTCACAAGGTGGCAAAGTTAGTCGCTCCCAGGCGAGGGTAGTGTAGTTTTTCCTCCCAGAAACCTAGTTTTTTTTTCAGAAAACAGCAAATCGACCACAGAACACACGCAATTTACAGACAATATACACGGCGCAACATGGACTAAGTTGCTGGCGCCTAAAATCCTACAGCAACCAACTTGGGTTGCTGCTGACTCCTTTGAGAATCCTTACAGTTGCACTTAGTCTTCAGTGATGGATTGTTGGATTTATTTTGAATACTCGAGAGCTACGATGATTTTGTTGTGTTTCATTGTTATAGGTTTCTGTTTTGCACATGACCCCAACCGCCTTTTCACCATGGAATCGGACCGCTGTCTTGGGTTTTGTACATTCTGTTAGAAGCTACAGGTGATCTCTTCAATCGTCCGTGTCTCCTGTAGCTACCTGGCAATTCCTCTAGAGTAAACAATAGTTTCTGGGAGAATGCACCCCTCAAAAAAAATTCTACGACAGGTCCTCGCTTTCAGAGGGTAATCTTAGCCAGATCTTTTTGCACAGAGTGGAATAAAAGTGTGGTATTTAAAATTGGATAACCAACGAAGGCTTATGATCATTGTAGAACTTATAATTTTTCCAAGTCTATTCCGTTTACATATTAAAAAAGTTCGATATTATAGGCAGTAACGCCATGACTCATGGCTTTTGCGATTCTTACTTATAATGCATTTTTTAAGGGGTGTAATTGGACATACAGGAAATGGACAAAATAATGGAAACACCTGAGATAAGAGTTATGGGTTGTTGTAGTTGTAATAGGTTTTAGGAGCATCGGCAACTAAGGCCATATTCCTCTGTGTATACTGTCTGTAAATTGCGTGTGTTATGAGATCGATTTTCTGCTTTGTTGAATGAAAAACTAGAGTTTCCAGGAGAAAAAACCAAACCATGCTACCCTCGCCTGAGACCCACCAGCTCAGCCACATTATGAAAAAGGAATTCCTCACGTCATCGACGGGACTTGAACTGAGGTTCCACCCAGTGTGGAGGAGGACGGCGATTCTGTTAACTGAAACTTTTAGTTGCCGATGCCCCTAAAACCCTATAACAGTATCAACAAACCCACGAGGGCAAGAGTTACAGGTTTGTGGTTTTAGGTATGCACTAATATGGCGTTGGGCCATCCTTTGCTTTTAAAACAGTTTCTATTTTACGTGAAATAGATTCAAATAAATCTGAACTACCTTAACAGGAATATTGGACCATTCTTATGGAGGAAGGTTTCAAGCTTCTTGAGTAATGAAATTACAGGTATCTCATTCCCACTCTCCTCTCCGAATGTGCCCATAGTGACTTAATAACGTTTAAGTCTGATGGGTGATTGTGTAGGCCATGGGAGATTTTAAGCCTGAACTACTACTTTCGTATAAGGTGTTTCCATTATTTTGTCCACCCCCTGCATATGTATTTTGTACCAAGTGATGAAAAATGCGAATTTATTGGAAAAGATCTTTGTAACTGTCAATTTAATGTAGAGCAGTGAAACAATTTGAGTCATTATCACATCATATACCAGAAGATATACTCTGATGAAGATTAATGTTCCAATAAACAGGGTAAACTGAACTCAGTTAACTAAATTTTCAGATACTCTGTGTGTCTCACGCTTATATATTCCACCTACTGGCAAGGATCCAAATAGTTACTGAACATCACAGTGCATGTCCGGATGTTAGTGACAATTTGGGGGTCATATATCATTCCCTAGAGATGTCACTTATCAAGTAGCTACGCACGACTATGCCAGCGGCCATGATAAATTTCTTTCAAAAGTGCCGACTGGCAGGGAAAAATATCTTATGTTGGAAATACTTCAGTTATCCATCACTGTTGATTGGTATGTAGGCCACATCCTGGTAACTAGATTGTCCAAGTGATTGGGATGACACTTCGATTCGCTGAAACTGGTGAGGAGAAAATAGATTTTTCATCGTTGGAGAGAAATAAACCTGTTTTTAGAGAAATATCTGTAAACAGCTTGAAAGAGAATATGCATTCTCTTTCAAGCTGTTTATTTTGGCAGAGAGAGAGAGAGCTACCCACGAGGGCACCACATCTGGGGTTGTGCTTCTAAACTTCTATCAGGCTTCTAGATTCCATTCAAAAGAGGGTAGTTAGGTTAATTAATGATTCATCTCTAACAGAGTCTCTCCACCCTCTGTCTTGTAAACTTTCTGTTTCTGCTGCGTGCCTTCTTTTTTATAGATACTTCCATGGCCACTGTTCTTCTGAATTGTCTTCTACAATTCCCGCTCTCTCTCTTCCAAACCAGTCGCATCCTTTTACTGTCCAACTTTAAACACACAACTCTCTTCTTCCTCATTGATTCCTTCAACTTCCATTTTCTGAAATAACCTCCCTTCATACATATTTCCCGAAAATTACAATCTACAGAAATTCAACTCTAAAGTCAACAAGTATCTTCTTTAATCTTCTCAGCCTTCAACCCATGCACAGTACTATAGGTTCTATAAGATCGGATAGCCTCAGGCTGGTTTCCTCTTGTTTTATCCTCAGAGCATTATGCTAATAACAGAGCTGTGGGTAGAATTGTGTAGGATGCCAGAGTGGGCAACAGCATTCCACAGGTTTACATCAAACTTAGGAAACAGTCTCAAACCATTTCGCTATTATCTTCGAAATTCTCTCTGGGTAAAATTCCATTGTGAGTATATTACGCCAAGATACTTTAATTTGATGATCGGACTATGTAGCGTGGTTATGACTCCACATTACCCTCTGCCATTGTTTCGAAGTTTCACTAGAGCTGCGCTACTGTTTGCGTCATTGGCTACTGCTTTTCGAACTTGGTGCATGTCATATGATGATGACGCACTAATAGTAGGAGCAGACTAATTATTGGATCGATCTAAAAGCTAATTCGGGGGAAATCTCTTGAGTTTTGTGTAGCGTGCAATAATTACACCGAAAATCTCTGGTAATCTCGAGTCATTCCTGGGCAATCAGATCATGTGATAGTCTCGCTGACGTCATAATAAGTGGAGATTTAGGACTATAATGAGATAAATATTTGCTTTTCAAAATTTTGAATTTAACGAGGTTGTTTTGTTATGCATATTTGGGAAATTCTATCCAGAAACTTCATTAAAGAGTAATAACAAGAAGAAGATGGATAAGGAATTCATCTCATAAAAGATTTGAGTATGTTTTATGCATTCAGTTTATTGCAGATTAGGTTTTCATAGTAGGAAATAGGAATGCCTCTCTCTCTTTATTTTAAATGATCCTATAAATGTTTGATGCAAATGAGAATGCAAAGTAATATTCACATAAACATGCATCCATCCAAGTACTTACCTAAAATGGCAGTAAAGAGTTCAGGTGCTGAGCTTCCAGCAGCCATAAACGTGGCACCAGCAACGTCTTCGCTCAGATTAAGACGCTATAAAAAGGGAAGAGAAAAAGTAATATTCCTGCTATAAAGATCAAATTCTGGAAAAATAAAGTTTGTACCTTGTTTATTTCGAATGCTTTTCGCATGCCAAATAAATAAAAAAAATATGCGCAATAAATATGAAGGTATATGTTAAGGAATGAAATGCTAAACACTTAAAAGAAAAGAAAAATAAATACCGTATTTTTCAGAATATAAGATGCGTATGTTTTTAGGAAACATGAGTTACAGCTACTCTGTGTATCATAAACCGAGAGAATTGCCCAATACGAAAAGTATAAGATAATTCCATCATGTCTGGTTTTCAAAATGTATTCGTCGATCTGACCTCGATGGGGAATAGGTCTGTTGAACAGCAAGAAATGGATATTTTTTTCGGACTACAGCTAATCAAGGTTATTCATATTTCCCAAACAGTGGCGTTTTCTGACTATTTACACATCGGAACTTCATACAGGGCACACAAGAGCAAGGAAACAGCTGGACAGTTTTATAGATAACTGCTTTAAAAGGATGCAAGTGCAAGATTTTCAATTAAAATGTTTTTCTTCGTTTTGCCTTTCAAAATCATGCTGCATTTTGTGGTCCATTACTACAAGATACATTCAGTAATCACTGGATTATGACCACCTACTTAATACCGTATTTGGCTACCATTCGCTCAGATAACAGCCGCTATTCTCCTAGGTATTGACTCAACTAGATGTCTGAAGACGTCTGTAGGAATCTGCAGCCATGCTGCCTGCAAGGCTTTCCACAGTGTTAGAAGAGATGACGGTTGCGTCTCCTTACGTCTCACTTCCTGTTGCAAAACATCCCACAGGCGTACAGTTGGATTGAGGACAGGCGAATTTGGAGGCCGATCAAGATGGATGATATCTTCACTGTGGTCCACGAACCACGCGCGCACAGTGTGGGCCCGATGACACGGCGCGTTATCGCCTTGGAAAGTCCCCGTTTATGACCAAGAAAATATTCAACATGGCAGGTTTCACGTGGTGTCCTAAGAGATGCCGGTAGACCTCATCAGTGAAAAATTGGCCCATAGCACAATGGTCCTAGATTTTGCTAGCAAAACATGCTCCATGTTAAGCAGCCATCGCCACCTGTCTGGATAGTGGGCACCATGCACGATGGGTTCATGGACTCGTGTTGCATGCGCCACACACAAAGGCGCCCCTCTGCGTGTTGCACCTGGTAGTTAGACTCATCCGACCAGCACACTCGTTTCCAGTTCCCCAGTATCCAACCAGCGTGTTGTTGACTATACAGCATTCGCCGTGGACGATGATCAGCGGTGAGGAGAGGGTGTCTCTTGGGTCGTCTCCTGTGGAATCCCATACATTTGAGTGTGCGGGGCATCGTCATTTGGGATATTGTTCTTGCATTGTATTGCGATGCCAACTGTCGCACAGTGACCCACTGTTGAGCCCCTACAACACGCTGCACCTTTTTCTTACCATGAACAACCACCGCCTTGCATAATCCTTTACAATTCTGTCAGCGAGAGGTGGTTCAGAGGGCTGTAACCACAGGGGGCTGTAAGCAACCAACAAGACATGCCGTTTCCGATGTGGAAGCACCTGACGCTCGAGTTCCTGCTACCATGCCCTTTAAAAACTCTGCAGTATCTTTACTACGTCCCATAACTGTTATTTTATCACTTTGACTTGCACGACCAGATGGAAATTACCACTTCTGTAGTGTATGAAGCTGTTCGGCTTTTTATCCTGCCAGCTATGTGGCATAGCCCATTATAAGATGGAGTGATCATAATTCGGTGATCACTGAGTGTATAAGATAGTCTGACCACAGCGCCCTGGATTAGAATATCTTCTTAATGAGTGATCGTAATGTTTTGCCTCATCAATGTAAATATGCAGTAAGATGTTTTACAAAGGAATTTTCTTTGATTTCAGATTCCGAATTTAAATGACATTTGCCTTTTTTGTAGACATAACAGCACACGCAAATAAAAAAAAAATTAAGACTCCGAAATTCTTTCAAAAAAATGACCTAACTATTTGCCTTCTCTAAATAGATTTTCGTTTTATCATTTTTCACGTTTCCCATCTGTGATTTTCTGACTTGGCACAATGCCTATACAAGAAGCGATCGATGAAACTTGGACACCGATGTCTGGTGTCTCTTTGTAAGAGAAACGCGGCATGTAATAGCATTTCCCCCTTCGTACTCTTCCTCCCCTCGTACATATATCTCCAAGCAGCGTGCGAGCTGCTTTAGAAGTACACGAACAGTAACACCAGAATGATGTTTGCCAGTAACCCTTGACCTGCAGGATCGTTGTTCTAAATGGTGCTTAACAGGAGAGGAAAATTTGGACAGCTTCACATCACTGTTACATATTCAACTAAATCAAACTGTAATTTGGCTGGTTGCAGCACTCCGACATAAATTATCGAACACGGAACGCTACCAAGCCCTTTAAAGACAAGAACGCATAACTAAACCATTTCTATAGTTCGTATGCGATAGCGATAGACAGACAGAGAGAGAGAGAAAATCGAAAAAGTTGCTGCTGTGCTGGATTTCGAAGCGTCATGAACTTTATTATTTATTGCCACTGTTGGAGTTACAAGACATTTGGGACCGGCTGACGGCATCGATTTCTTTTAATAATTTAATCAGTATTCCGATCTGTTGGGACTGTAGTTTCAAAGGTCAACGTTGAGACTAGTTTAAAAGGTCAAAGGGTTTGTAGTAATAAACTAGCGTCCTTTGTAACCCTGCAGATTCGGTTATGGTTAGGATTTATGTATGCTGGATGAAAAATCCGAGATTCCACTCTCAGGAGAATCCGAGACCAACTAACTTTGCCACGGTGTGAATCCATAAGGTTCCTCCCACCCTGGGACAGGTTTTCCTTAACTTTGGTTGATTCTCGTCAATAGAGTGTACTACCATCTGTGTAAAAAGCCACATTGCTCCATGTCTATTGTCTGTAAATTGCGTGTGTTCTGTGGTCAACTTTGTGTTTTGTTGCCCTAGTTTCTAGGAGAAAAAAACCATGCTACCCTCGCCTGAGACGACTAGCTCAGCCACGTTGTGAGAAAGGCCCATAAAAATTCCTCACGTCGTCGAAGAGACTCGAACTTAGGTCTTTTCCACGCTGTGTGGGGAGGACCGCGATTCTACCAACTGTGCTACCCATGAGGTCCCTCTGCTTGCAAAGATCAGATAAATCATTGGTTGGACACCACTAGCCTTCTTGCTTCATTTATAAACTTCATGGCCAATTATATCATAATTGGACATGGCCAATTATATCATAATTGGACATGAAACCCTTAGCTTCTTTAAGAAAAGGTCTTGAAACTCATTTGAAAGGTTTTGGTTAGAATCCTAAACCAGAGGAATTTCTAATGTCTTTTTTACTCGGGTTTTTGTTAGCCGATTTCAAATGGAGTTGTGGAGTTTTTATCCTTTCCAGACAGACAGATCGGCCTTAAACACACTCATCTGCATATCTGTACAGATAAACTATGCGAGAATCGTCACTATCGGTTTATCCATGGCTTCATATTCATTAAAAATATATATTTATACACTGGTATGCAAAATTTAAGGACCAGTCAGGTTTCCATGCCATTCCTATGAGAAGAGGTAGCTTCTCATAGGTATGGCATGGATATGAGAAAAGCATACCAAAGGAACCTCGTGAGGTACAGAAATGATGAAGGAAACAACATCGACACAACAACGGAAGAGGCCACCCCTAATGTCGATGCAGGCTTTGCAGCGCCTGTCCATACTTAGAACAATGTTGATAAGTTCTTGCGATAATATCATCCATTCCTCTATCAGCGCCATCTTCAGCTGGTGAACATTTTCTGGTGGATGTGGACGTGCCGCTAGGCGTCTCCCCAGAGCGTCCCATATGTGTTCGAAGGGATTTAGATCGTTGAACGGGCAGGCCGATCCATACGAACAATGTCCTCACTTTCCAAAAGCATATCAACAGCTGCAGTGCGATGGGGTGTGGCATTATCATCCATAAACACAAACTCGGGGCCAATGGCACCTCAGAACCGACGCACACGGGGAAGGATTACCTTAGTACAGTAGCGTTCACCGGTTACAGTACTGCCTTCCAGTATCTGGAGTTGTGTACCTCCATCCAAGATAACGCCTTCCCAGACGAGAACATCTCGACCGCCATAGCAACCCCTTTCAGTGGTGTTTGCGGGGTGATACCGTTTGCCAACCTCTCGCCAGATTAGTTGACCTCCAGAATCACTGCTGAGACTGAATCTACTCTCATCAGTAAAGAGTACCTTAAGTAAAGATTTTGTGGTTGTAACGTTTAGAAATAGTGTTGGTCTTTAAGTTTTGCACACCAGTGTATATATATAAATGACAGATAATCAAAGAGGCTCTTAAATTTCTTTTTAAAAATTGTTTGCATTTCCTTTCATTCAGAATTCTAATCAATATTTTATCTAACAAAATTTCCATGCACATCCTCAGTGTACACAGCGTACATTCTTTGCACGAAAAAACACGAATAATTACGAGATCAAGCCTTTAACGGTAATTAGTTCTTAAATAATTTAAAAATGTATGCTTTTTTCTACTTATCGCTAGATGGCGCTACTGGTTATCCGGTTAGATGATTGTTAATAAATAATCAGTTCTGTTTTTTTGCTTTTGGATTAACATCAATAGTTCTATGGTTATTTCAAATAGTTAGATAAAAAAATGTTAAATTTTTCTGAAATGGATGTTGCGACAATCTTCTTAGTTTGCTATTTACAAGACTTAATTAAAAATTAGCGTTACTTGCGTTTTTATTTCTAAAACGTCCAGGGTTTTTCAGGTACATGCCATAGACACCAGGTACACGTAGTTATGTCAGTGCAAAACAAGCATCCTTTAATAAAAAGATTGACAAATCAGTAAAGAGAAAGATGGAATACAGGTTGCGTCTGAGGGGGAATCAGAGTCATTGTTCTTGGTTGAGACATATTGGAACTTGTGTGATATTATCCAGTCGTTTATGGAAGCTGTCATTGATGGATTGTCTATTCTGTTTTGTTCTGGTGAAGTCCAGACAAGCGTAGATAGATGGCGCAACATCGCACACTTAATAATGCGCCCATAAACCGACAACAGTGGAGTAGATACTGTTTCAGCTGTTGGTGTTTTGGAAAGCGTCTAGGGGCGGTTCTTCTGAATTGGTGTGTGAATGATCCAGTTTCCAATGTGAAGGAACTGTATCACTTTTCGTCAAGCTTGTTTGGGTATTTTAGCTTTACAGAGGTGAAGTTGAAGTATATTCACTGACCAAAAAATTGGAAAACCTTTGTTCAAATCTAGTAGGTTTGCCTTTTGCCCGTACACTGCGTGGTGGGGATTCCACTAGGTGTCTGAAGAAGTAGCGGTGCAGATTTGACCATTCTCTAATCAGGATATTTGTCAGCTGCTGTATTGTGGTCGCTAGCGAACTGCTCTTTCCAACGTATCCCAAGCTTTCTTAAATGGATTAAGATCTGCAGAATTAGGCGGGCAGGGTAGATGTTAGAAATTTTTGGAATGTTCCTCAAGCCATTGAGATACCGTTTTTCCACAGTGGATAGTTTCGCTGTCGTTTTGAACGAATTCATCTCAATCAGGTAAAAATGAAGCACTGCAGGGCGAAGTCGATCTGATTCGACGGAGAGATATTTATTGGAGGTAACATGGCTTACGTACTAGTAAGAGCAGACCCATTACATGCAACAAAACATAAACCATACCACCTCCATCCGCTTCAGGTAGCATGTGACAGTCTAGATGCATGGCTTGATGAAGTTCACGCCACACTTTCACTCTACCACTTGTGCAATAAAGTGAAAATCGAGACTTGACCACATGACCTCATGACATTTGGATATCCGACTGCATATCTGAATGTCAAAGTATCTTCTATCTTTTCAACCTCCAATCCAAGCACGGTACTAAGTATATTATAGACATTTTTTATCTATGAAGGTTTATGAAATCGGTGTTTGCATTACGGATTTATGTGGATAATAAATTCCATTAGAAACGTTGCGACTTCATGTTCCTTTGGCGTAAGTTCCACCGCTTGAAATCCAACTACAAGTTTTTATTGAGGTGAACAGTTTATTATTGTATTGTTATATTTCAATAAATATCGTAAATTCAAAAATCACGTGGTATAATAGTGTTATTTTTTAAATTATTCTTTAATTTAAATTCGTTACACCTCGTTTCGAAACTCTTCCTTTCCATTCAAACTCCTTTTCAACTGCTAAGGTTCTCGAAAAATAAAATGTTACGTTGAGTTTCAGATGTTCACGATCAGTATGGAGTGCACAGCATTGGTTTTCATGGTAGAGCTGCTGCTCACAAGCCCCAACTCACATCAGCGAACGCCATATGTCGTTTGCAATAGTGCCTAGCCCATCGTTATTGGACAAAATTGGAAACAGGTCCTAGAGAGCAATGAGTTGCATTGCACAGTGGTTAGATCATATGATTGAATGTGAATCTGGTGAATGCCAGGGGAACATAATCTATCATAGTGTACTGTGACCACAATGAAGTTTGGAGGAAGTGGGATCATGGTGTGGGATTACTTCTGGTGGTTCGAATTCGGACCGTTGGTTGTAGTCACAAAAAAAAAAAAAAAAAACCACATTAATCCCGACTCGTAAACTGACATCTTGGACAAATCTGTGGTACCTACACTGTGGTAGTTATATTAAAATGGGCCCGATAAAACTCCATTCCTTTTAGTGAATGATGTAATCAACATTTTGGGATGAACTGGAATACCGGATCAGGACTTGGCCAATATACGCTCTTCTACAATTGAACTAGTGATTGGAGCAAAGGAGAAACGAACAAATACTCCTGCCTGATGATTCCTACAAGGAATTTGTCAAAAGTATTCCAAGACAAAACTGATCCCACACCTTATTATTTTATTTGTTGAAATGAAACTGCAGAAGGTGGAAATATCATTTATCATCAAATCAGCTCACCGAACCTGGACGTGGAAGGACAGCACAAATTTTCAAACTATTCAGCGTTGCAAAGATCACCTCTGGAGTTTGTTCGATGACCAGTCAATGTTTAGTTTTGGCCATGAAACTAAGTGCAATTTCTGAACTAAAGGGATGTCTTGAATCATACACTGGTGTGCAAAACTTAAGGACCAACACTATTTAAATACGGAGGATGCGGAAAGGTCAGGGAATGACCACCGCATATCCGCGAAGCAATATGGCCTTAGTTGCTAATGCTCCTAAAAACTAAATAACAACAACAACAACAATCAACACTATTTCTAAAGGTTTCAACCACAAAATCTTTACTTAAGGTACTCTTTACTGATGAGAGTAGATTCAATCTTAGCAGAGATTCTGGACGTCAGCTAATCTGGCGAGAGGTTGGCACACGGTATCACCCGCAAACATCACTGAAAGGGATCGATATGGCAGTCGAGGTGTTCTCGTCTGGGGAGGCGTTATCTTGGATGGATGTACGCAACTCCAGATACTGGAAGGCGGTACTGTAACCGGTGCACGCTACTGTACTAAGGTAATCCTTCCCCATGTGTGTCTGTTGGTGCAATTGGTCTCGAGTTCGTGTTTATGGATGATAACGCCACACCAAATCGCACTGCAGCTGTTGATATGCTTTTGGAAAGTGAGGACATTGTTCGTATGGATTGGTCTACCCGTTCTACCGATCTAAATCCCTCGAACACATATGGGACGCTCTGTGGAGACGCCTAACGGCACGTTCACACCCACCAGAAAATGTTCACCAGCTGAAGATGGCGCTGAGAGAGGAATGGATCATGTTACCGCAAAAACTTATCAACAACATTGTTCTAAGTATGGATAGGCGGTGCAAAGCCTGCATCGACATTAGGGGTGGCCATATCTCCTACTGAGGACCACCTCTTCCCTTTTTTTCCATCTCTGGCAGTGATGCATCTGTATCATGGTAGCCAGTGCTATGTTGCCATTTTTGAACAAAGTCCCTCTGTACCGTTTTGTTTCCGTTGTTGTTTCCTTCATCATTTCTGTACCTCGCGAGGTTCCTTTGGTATGCTTTTCCCATATCCAGGCTACTCCTATGAGAAGCTACAGGTGAAAACCTGACTGGTCCTTAAATTTTGCACACCATTGTATTAACTATAACTATCTGCATAGCTGCATTTTCCCTTGGTGTCCAATACTTTTCACAACGTAGTGGGTCTCTGATGGGATTCGAACAGCGAACTTAATCACTGTTCTACCAGCGAAGACAGGAAGGAGGTCTTGTGAAAGAAGATTAAAAAAGAATGTTTAATTTGGAGAGTTCTTCAAAAACTGAATACTCTGCAAGAGTATTCAGTTCTTGCACAGAAAATTTCTGTCTCCTAGACAGTAGTAATTTATTAGTTTGTGTATAAAAGAAGATTCAATTTTGTTCTGAAAATGTATGTATTCAGAGAGAACGAAAAAGACAGAACTGGAACGTATGTTTCTTTTGACTGCCAGCAAAAATTACTACAGTTCAACTGTATGTACAGAATCTACTCTGTATCGTGTTAGCATCAAGGTACTGGGGTGCAGCAGTTGGCACGCTTTTAGTTTTCTGGATCAATCAATACCCCTACATTATATCGACAAGATGAAGCTTCGCTTGTTTCTCTCTCGAAAGGTATTTGCTCCTACAATAGAACCACAGCATTTGTTCTTATATAATAAACCCAGAAAACTGTAAAGTTCGCATGTCATATAAACAGAGGGTTATTTATAGCATGACCTACTGTACTTATGGTAGTGTAATCAATTAGCAGTGACAGATGTATGGCTAAGATTAAAGATAATATTTGATGACTACTGAAAATAGTAGTCCCAATAAAAAGAAAAAAAAATTGAAAATTAAACAAAAAAAAATCAATTCCGTTTTCTTGCATCCACTTTATAATATTGTTAATTAACCTTTCTTATGTTCTTTCATTGTTTTTCTGAAAATAGAATCATTAAAGAAACTGGACGCTGCAAACATATTGCGTTAAAAGGTGATGGTATTATCTTTGTAGACACCAGTTCTAGGGTTGTTAGCTTCCGTCTTTCCCAAGCAAAGTACAATTAACAGTGGCATGTGGATGTCTTAATAGAATGAAATAGGAGACCTGCACGTCTCTGGGCAGCCCTGAGTGAAGATAAGATTTCAGTCGGGGGGGAAACTTAAGGCTTTTATGTTGTGCCTAAGAACAATGAAAGCCTTGGTTTTCGCATAGCCCATTGGGCAGTAGTGATGGATTCTTCAAAGACCGTGTTTGAAAAGGAGATAATGGATGCGAAGATGACAGAGGCGAGCTTTTTAAGTGCTGTTGCCTGATCGCAAAGATAATAGAGTTGCTTTCTGTTTTTAACGTTTAGAAAGTTATTTTTTTTTTATTTCAGCATTTATCTTGATTGAATTAGGAAGGTAGAAGAGGTCGAAGAAATCTGTCGTTCTGTAGCAGATTTATAATAAAAAGCGTTGACTTATTAATAAATGTTTATATTAATTCTCAAACGCGAAATGATGGTCCTAGAGAAATTTTATGTATTTTATTTCAGATTTACTTTCTCTCTATCCTCGTGGGTAGCAGAGTTGGTAGGATAGCCGTTCTCCCCACACCCGGCGAAAAATACCTGAGTTCGGTGGATGACGGGAGGAATTCTTATGGGTCTTTTTCACTGACTGGGTTAGTCTGTCTCAGGAGAGGGTAGCATGGTTTTATCTCCCGAAAACCCAAGTTTTTCATCCAGAAAACAGAAAATCGACCTCAGAACACATGCAATTTAAAGACAGTATACATGGAGCAGTATGGCCTTAGTTGCTGATGCTCCTAAAACCCTACAACAACAACAACATTCATCTGTCGTTGAAAATTGACCCAGACACTGAGTTGACCAAAGTACGGAAATTTTAGGAAGGAAAAAATGAGAATAAGTATTTTTTTCAGTTATTATTTTAACTGATGAAAATACAGGTTAGAGTACACTATCTTCCAAATTAACCATGGGCCATAAACTAGACTTTATACAAAGTTTTTTGGTACCTGGAGACTGCAGTCTTGCTTTACCCCTTCTGTAAAGCTGCAACTGGTTCTCTGCTTGAAGTACGACGTCTTTTTATAGCTCTCATTATAAAGGATCATAAGGATTCAGATCTCGGTTGCTGGATAGAAATGGCAGGTTAATCATACCATTGTTCTCTAATCACAGTCCGTGCAACAGTGGTTAGAGAAGAAACCATAGGAGGAATTATCTGCCGAAAGCCATACGTATTAATTCAAGATTTGTGGGACTCTGCAAGGCTTTAGTGCGAAATTTTTATCACCCTGGTCTACACTTGTAAGAGGAAGGAATCTATTTTGTTAAAACGTTATTCACTTGGACAAAGATGGTGCAAGGGTTTTTGCCACCTTGAGCCTTATAATGCTGATATAAATACTGTCCCTCTCCAAAGAATTTTACAATTCGAGTAACATCACACCAGACAGCGGCATTCAGGGATTCCTCAATAACAACCAGTAGAACAAGTCCAGACTAAGTGAAACAGGTCCATACCATCACATTACCATCAACTTCATTGTTGGTACAATATAATCTGACAATGTGATATCCTACTACTACACCTATTATGAATGGATCTAAGTCTTTTTCTGATCCCATTCTCTTCCATCTAGCTCTCATATGCTACTTATAGGGATTCTATTGAAGGCAGTCAAAAAGAGCAAATGTGCTTTAAGTTGGCTCCGCGAATTAATTAAAAGGAATTAAGATCAGACGTCTGGTAAACAAAATTTTTCTTTAAAATTTGGTTAAATTTAATTTCTCTAATTTTCATATCTTGTTCCAATAATTTTGTGAAATAAATTTCTACAGTATTTGGTAAATTTAATTCTTAACTTTTCTGAAGTATGTCTGCTAAGTTGAATTCTTTCCGGTAACTTAGGGAGATTAGTTTACCTTCCCTAGTGGATAAAGTTTTTGTGTACAGTTTAATTTCTGTAATATATTATAAATGTAAATTTTGTAATCTTTCTTAAGTGAAAATTTTAAGTTAATAATGGTTTAAGTTAATGAGTTCGTCCCTGCTATAGCTTGTGACATGTATTATAAGGTCGGTCTGGTAGACAAAATAAGCGCAACTCACTTTTCTTTTATTTACAACCGATGTAAGGAGTGGATCGATCTCAAATTAAAACTTGATGCATTACTAAAAGAGTTTTAGTCACTGAAGAAATGGGTGCTTGCTGTATAAACAAATGTAATTGAGAGCTCGTCAGGAACTCAAGTATCTCGTGACCTGCCAAGTGATGCACTTTCGATTCGGGTACCAGAAGAGAATAGTCAAGTGAATATTGTTCTGGTTGAAGGAGATTTTATAGGGAGGCTCTATTGTCAGCGAAATGGCTAATTTTTTTTGTAATAAAGATAGGTAGACTAGAACTAGGGTGTGTTTGCCTGGGCATCAGATGAAGATATTTTCAACAGATTATCAGATTTTAAGAGTATTATTATTCATGTGAGGACTATTGTGACGATTTTCTGGATAAATATAGGAACATGCTGAAAAATTGGTGCGAGTTAGACCAGAATGTGTGTCTGCAATTTTGACCAGACACCATAGGAGCAATTATCTTCTGAAAGCCCTACGGATTAATTTAAGACTTGAGGGACTTTGCAAAGCTTTAGAGGGAAATTTTATTACCGTGGCCTTACTTGGATCGAAGAACAAATGAGTTGGTATTGAATAAAATTGGCAGGCCTAAAATTCTTCTTCATAGCATCAACAAAAGAAAACTTTTTGTTGAAGAATATAATGGAAGGAAAAACCGAGGGGAAGAGGTGCAGAGGAGCAGAGGAAGATCTGCAACTAGATGGAAGGATGGGATCAGTGAACTTCTCTGCATGACACTTTGCGATGCTGCTCGTAGAGCACATGATCGATGCAGTTGGAGGAATTTGTTGGTGGCCACAACAGCTCCTCAGGGAACTATGTGACTGGAAGAAGAAGAAGAAGAAAGAAGAAGAGAAGATAGAATGGATAGTGGAATCATGCTTTCCAAAAGCAGCCTGTTTGATGTTAGATACTTTGAAGTAAAGGTATAGTGAGAGCGGAAAAAATAATCTACAGACCAGAAGGTTTTGAAGGGTATGGCGAGAGTCTCTGCATGCAGATGGAATGGGAAAACAAGTGTGAACGTCTTATTATTAGATAACTTCAACTGCACCTAATTTTTTGGAATAACTATGAGGGAAATTCATCACGGGGAGCAAAGTTTTCAAATAAGCTCGATTATTATTATTATTTGTGCCAGCATGTTAGAGAAAATACTAGGGGTAAGAATATTCTAAGCCTCATTATTAGTCACGAGTTAGATGACGTCATAGGGCTTCCAGTAGAGGAACCATTAGCAGGCAGTGATCACGCAATCGTTAGTTGAAAGAGGAAGTAAGATGTTGCAGTGGTTAACGTAAAAAGCACGGAGTTTTAATCTCAGAAAAGGACCAATGTCAGATTAAGGTTCCACGTGACATCTATTAATTGGACATCTCGCAGAGTGAGGGCGAATACACTTGAATTATGGAATACCTTTAAAGCAACAATAGCAGAAACCGTTAACGCATACATACCATTAAGAAAATACACTGTGACCACTGAATTATGACCACGCCTATGAAAGCTGAATGCGACCTGTTGACCACGTGAGATACGAGAGTGTGGAGTTAGCCGACCTACGTAGCATAGATAAGGTGTCAGTGGTTCAGTAGGTAGTAAAATTCCGAGCGTTATGGGTAAAAGGAAGGATTTATCGGACTTTGACAAAGGACAGATTGTGGGTGCTCGACGAGCTGGTGCCTCAATTTCCCAAACGGCTGAACTGGTGGGGTTTTTGAGAGCCACCGTAGTTAAAGTGTACCAGGACAGGCGTCAAAATGGTCAAACAACGACCCGACTGCAAAACTGAAAAGGTCAGCGAAAGGTTGATGTTAGAAGTGAGTGCCGGGTCCGACGACTCGTACAGGCGAAGCACTGTTGAAGAGTTGACCACCCAATACAATATGGGCTAACCCGGAACAATATCTGGCATGACCATTGATCGCGCGCTCGTACGTATGGACTATACCAGCAGACGACCCCTACGGCATCCTCTCCTAAGCAAGGTTCATCGGCGTAAAATACTTGCCTGGGGCAAAGAGCATGCAAGTTGGACGTTAGAAGACTGGAAGAAGGTGTGCTGGTCCGATGAGTCACGTTATTTACTCCACACCGTGGTTGGTCGTGTACGGATTTGACGTCAACAACATGAGACTCTTCATCCACCACGCATGGTATCAAAAGGGCAGGTCGATGGAGGTGGTTGTATGGTGTGGGGCATCGCATGTTTCACAGGCAGGAACTTGGACCCCTAGTGCATGTGGAACAACGTTTCAGTGGTCTCCACAATCGTCAAACTGCTTGCTGACTGTGTATACCCCGCTATGTTACACTTTTTCTCGAATGGCGATGGTGTTTTCCAAGATGATAATGCGCCGAGCCATCGGGAACTTGTTGTGCAGGAATGGTTTGAGGAACACAGTTCTGACTTCCAGCATACCGATTGGCCTCCGAACTCCACCGATATCAATCCCATAGAGCACTTGTGGGACACTACGGAAAGGCATATCAGGCGCCTGGATACACCAATCACCTCCACACCTGCATTGCTGACCGCATTACACACAGCCTGGTTTTCCATACCTCCCGAACGCTTCTGACATCTTGTTGAATCAGTGCCACGCCGGATAGCTGCTGTACTGAGGGAAAAAGGAGGACCTACGAAGTATTAGGTAGGTGGTCATAATTCAGTGATCACTCAGTGTATAGCATGAGAAGGATGCCAGATGAATGAATAAAGAGCTGGCCAGTCTAATAGAGCAGAAAAATACAGCATGGGAAAGTTACAGAGCGATGAAAAGTTGAGGCCTAGAAGAGTTACAAGTTGATCTGTAATAGTACCACAGATAAGGTCAGGGAGGCCAAGGCTGAGATTGAGAGTACACTGGATAAGACAGCAAAGTGTTTTTCATGTATGTGAATACAAAGGAGAAGAAAACGAATCTGATGGGATCCTTGTGTAGTGTGTCTTAAATAATGTAGCTGACGTTGCTGATGAATTGAAGAGGTACTTCGCATCGGTTTCTATTGACGAAAGACCCTTCATGCTGAGAAGAATCTGTGTGATTGAGGATGAGCCATATAAAGTTAATGATTTCAAAATTATAGATGACTGTTTATTAGAAAAACGTTCAAGTCTAAATGCAGGCTCCTGCAGCTGATGGCATATTCCAGTAATTTTTAGGGAGGCTGCTAGAGAGTATATCGAGCCATTGAGGTTAATTATGGACTCGGGAGAAAAGCTCAATTTGGATTGGAGAAGTGCCAACGTATTGTTAATACATAAAGGTCGTTCTAAGAGTGAAATCGGTAATGCAGGCCGGTTGGCCAGATATTTTGGAGGCAATGATTAAAAGTGCAATCCAGGAAGATTTAGATAGAAATAGCATTCTGAAGGAATGGCTTTGTTAAGGAAGATCACGTTTATTTTTAACTAACCTGGTAAGCTAGTTTTACACAATCATTCACAAGCTGGATAGGAAACAATTTCGACAATGTTTAATTCGATTTTACCAAGGCATTTGACTCAGTCCCTCATGATAGGTTACTGTATAAGCTGGAACATGTTGGGACTACTGGGAAGATTCTAATATAATTGGTGGGTGCCTGCAAGCCAGAAGGCAGAGAGTAGTGATTAATGGATGTTCTTCAGATTGGTGGTACGTCGGAAATTGGGATCATCAAGGATCAGTGAATTAAAAAGAGTAGAGGAAGGTAGGGATTTGGAAGTTATGATAGAGTTCTCTGAGTAGTGTAAACAGGCGGACAGGAAAGCCCATGGTGTTCTATCGATGATTTACAGAAAAATTTCCTGTAGAGATAAGGTGGTCATAATTCCACTGTAGGAGGTAATTGTAAGACGGCTTTTGGATGCTAGGTATGGTGATTTCATCTCAAAAAAAGATATTGAGTTTTTTGAAAGAGTCCAAAGATGGGCAACTCGAATGGTGAGATCCGCAAAAGACTTCAATTATGTGGGCCATGGGAGTTGGCGACAGGCACCTGAGCTGACCTGATTGAGGGGTTAGTGAAATGAATAAAGGGGAAAATTTCACCGTTTTAAAGACTTCAAAACCTAGGACAATCATTTAAAATTACTGGGGAAACGTTTATATTAGATTGTAGGAAGTTTTCTTTAAGCTGGCGAGTTGATTAGTTGAACAAGTTGACTCCGCAGGTAGTTGAGGCTGACAATTTGAAGGAATTCAAAGGTCAATTGGATTGAAGGAATTCAAAAGTCAATTGGATTGGAATTATGCACTTCCCTTCTCACACAGGTAACTGCGTGAGAAGGGAAGTGCATAATTTGAATTTTCCTGTCTACTTTGTTATTCTTTTTTTTAGCCTGTGGAGCAAAAGCCTGTGATTCTTTGCACTCTATGGTTAATATTGATATTATATCCGGCTTATAACTGGCAACTCATGTAATTTTTGAAATTAGCCGTTACTTCCAAGAGGTGAGTTATCCCGGTACATGTTGCCAGGTAGGCACTTTACCCACCTGGCTAGCCCCGTCGGCTACAGTGGAAGTATTTTAGTGGATAACAATGGAGGTGGCAAATGTATCCGTGTAGACTATGTCATAATGCCTATAATCAATGTACTCGTATCTGTCATAATACATCTGCCCTCATGGGTACAGTTGGTACGTTCACAGTCCTCCCCACACCGGGTGTGAAGGACCTCAATTCGAGTCCCTTCGATGACGGGAGGAATTTTTATGGGACTTTTTCACAACGTGGCTAAGTTAGTAAGTCTCCGGGGAGGGTAGCAGGGCCTTAGTCGCTGATGCTCCTAAAATCCTACTACTACGAGAACATAACCCACCATTGACCATTTTTTCTTAATGTATTACTCAATATATTTGAAATTAGATACTTTTTTCATATACACATTTCACATTCTTCCATATTCTCTTGCTGAGTCACTAATCAATGTAAACCTTGCCCTATTTTTCAATTTAAAATGAACTTTTATATGGTTCAACAGAGTCATCAGATAATCTGGTAAGTCAGCACTATCGCTCATAGCAGAATCTGTTGCCTAGGCAACGTCTTACAACCTTCTGCGTATCATCTTCTCCCTTAGATAATGTATCAATTCCATCACAGGAAAGCAGTCTTTGGCCATGATTTCTGCTTGTACCTATTGATTTCAACCATTTCAATACTGATAAAATGATCTTATATTGGATGGCTGATATTGAAATTAATTTTGTCTGTAAAAAAGTCAAAAACAAAACTTTTGACTTTTTTTTTTTTTTTTTTTGGGAAACTTCCAATGTAATTTATCTACTTAGATGTGCACTTTGCAATGTATAGGACAAACATAAAACACCCTTAACATTAGAATGAATGGCTACAGATCAAAAAAGTAAACACTAAATGCCAAATATTAATGAAAATATTGATTCAGACTTATGGATTCAATATAAAATTCTATATTAAATTGCGACTTGGCAGTGGAATTCTAAATGCAACGAGTTGCCATGGTATTACACTACTGACCACTCATAAGGTTAATTCGCCATTTGTTTAAAAGATGAAACTGTTTGTGACAGTCAGTTCCAGGACTGACTACTCCTTCATCAGAAAAAAGGTGTTGAAAGTGGTGCGATACCAAGACAATGCCCTCGTAGGTATCACAGTTGGTAGAATCGCCGTCCTCCCCTACACTCGGTGGAAAAGACCTGAGTTCTATTCCTACCGATAATGGGAGGAATTTTTATGTGTCTTTTACACAACGTGGTTGAGTTAGTCGGTCTCAGGCGAGGGTAGCATGTTTTTTTTTCTCCTGGAAACTCGGTTTTCTTGTCCAACATAAAATCACATTATAGATTAAAAATACCAGTAATAACTTAATTTATTTATGCGTTCATGCAAAATAATATCTCCTGTTTTATTAACCACGATTTGCTACTCATTGATTTATCTACTTTTTGTCTTTTTTCAATTTGATCAGAAGTACGAAACACTGTGCCATTCTGGCTAGACCATTATGATTGTAGTCACCTGATGAAGTTACCCATAATGGTCTATCCATTTAATTATTTTGGTATTGATGTTCCTTATTGCAGTACTCAATTTTTTTCCTCTCTAATTTTGACCTTCCATTTCAAATTAATAAATAAATCCCCCCCCCAACCTCACAGTTGCCTTAATACAATTACTCCTAATTCAATCTGTCGTTTTGCTGTTAATTGGCATTATAATTGGTTATTGTTATGTGATTTCATTTCCTTTCTTTTAATTTTTTTTTACTTTCTTTTATTACTTCTTCTTCTTGGTCTGGTACTCTGTACATTAAATATTACATCTTCCCACCATCTGTTATTTATTTTTGAGTGGATATTCGAGTATTTAAAGCTGATTGCGCTTGTCGGTGTAATTACATACCCTGGTTCGTTGTCCTTGCAGTTAAATATACTTGTCATAACATACGGTGGATTCACTTACAAGTTGTCATAACATGATAAACGATGTTGTGATGGATGGCGAAATTTCCAGCATTGATTCTCCTGAGTTGCAGCATTTTTGCTTGCACTGCTTGTGATATACACGCCAAGCTTTTGCTAGCTGAGAGAGAGTATTTCTTTATGACAGATTCAGAACAGAAAGCGAGTTGATTTCTAAAAATCGAATAGGCAATTCACTCTGGGACTCATCAGCAACTCATGTTGTTGCAATAGGGACTTTAGGAGCATTAGCGACTAAGGCCGTATTGTTTCGTGTATACTGTCTGCAAATTTTGTGTGTTCAGAGGTCGATTTTCTGTTTGTTAAACGAAAAACCCGTTTCCGGGAGAAAAAACCATGCTACCTTCGCCTGAGACTGACTAACTCGGCCACGGAGGAAAAAGCCCATGAAAGTACTTCGCGTCATCAACGTGAGTCGAACCTGGGACTTTTGTGTGGGGCGGACGGTGACGATATCCTACCAACTATGCTACCCGCAAGAGCGATTTATAAGGTGTTGATAGGGTTGAGGAAAATGAATGTTTTCTTCCTCCATCTTTCTGTCTTTGTTTCTTCTCTCGGTGTGTGTGGTCTCCTTGTTGAGGTTGAGTGCCGTTTGTCTATCTTTCTGATGGCTTCGTAGATTGGTGCTGTGTTTTCTTGGAAGTAATCCCGCAGGTTCTTAATATCTTTTTTTCTCTTGGTCAATGACGTCAGTCAATCCCCTCCCTCCTTATTTACGGGCTATGGTCAGTTTCTCTATGGTCAACTTCGGGTGGTGTTGGCAGCTCTTGTCATCATTATCCTGGTCGATTTCATAATCTCCTTCAGCTCTGCGTTAGTCCAATCTACGATCTTGAAGGAGTACGTTAGTGGTGGACTGCGTAAGTGTTTATGGCTTTGATCATGGTCTCACCATTCAGCTTTGATTTTAACAGGCTTCCCAGTCTCTTATGGCATTTCTCAGTGAGGCTGGCCTTTATCTTCTTGTGTTCTTAGTGGTGGGCTTGCATCATCCCCAGATATTTGTATGTCTCTTCCTCTGTCATGGCTTCAATCTCTTCAGTGTCATTATTATTATTACAATTCGTCAATCGTGGTACTAACCTCTCTCGAACCCTAATATGAAATATTTATTTATTTATATTTTTCGTTTGACTCATCCTCGTATCAATAAATACAAATATATCAATTTTTATGACGCTGAAAATGGCAGTGTCTATTTAGAATTCAATCCTGAACTTGAAAAATTTAATCAGACTTACACTCAATAGCTTCATTGCTAACAGAACCTATCGATGGCTTAACAATGAAGCATTTTGGAATGCATGAGACAATGATTTGTTCGCTTCCAAATTCCATTGAGACAACGTTGATCAACATGATGCTCCACTGCCAAGTCAATATGATTGTTTTCTTTCATAAGAAATGACTGTAATCCTTGAACTTTCTAGCCATTTTTTTCCATGAAGGAAATATTTTCAATTCAGTAAGATCATGATTACAATGCCTTTAATACGCACTGCTTGACCACTTTTTAACACTTTGTAAGGATCACGATCTAACAGTGTGTTGGACTGCGGTGTACGAATAACTAAACCGCACCTAAACGATATATCACAGGGTCATAAATTGGACCAGTCATCTTACAAAACTGTTGTCAATTCATCACGTTATATGGGCAGAGGACTGCACTGACGAACACTTCTTTCTAGTTCATGCCACAGGTGTATGAAGTTGAAATCCAGGGAATTGAGCGGGCCAGGGCAGATGGCTGAAGAGTCTGGACAGTTGAGATCTTGTACGTTCTCCATTTACAGCGAATTGATTTGAATACTAATCTAGTCAAACGGTTTTATATAGCGCTTTTCTGCAAACGTCACATACCATGTGACCTTTTAGATTTACATGCTTTTTGTATGGATTTTTGCATATAGTCCAAACCTCCATGGCCCAGTAAAATGACTTTTTTTGGCAAAAGGAAGAACATCTGGCATAATTTTTCCTCTTATTCAACAGACTCCTTGAAAATTTTTTTCTCTTTCTCAGTTTAAAAACTCAAGAATAACAAGTTAGTTAATGCATGCACTTATATCAGGGGCCTTAGCAAATATTAATTACGCCATGATTTACAATTTACCAGATTTCTGTTGGCCCGATTTTAAAGAGTTACGGAATGGCTCAACAAATTCGTTCTAAAAGGGTGAAATATAAAATTTTATGAAAATCCATCCACTGCGAGTCGAGTTATTACATGCTGACGGTCGAACGGACATGGTAAAGACAACGGCCTCTAAGTATTTATACTAATGTGCTTAAAAATCGAGCACTATATTAAAAGAGAATGTGTAATTATAGGAGATACTACATGTTTCATTACATATACCTTAACATGCTTATATGCCAACTCCTCATAATAGTGGTCTGTGTTTTAGTCTTCATATAAAGTTTCTGTTGCGTGTCCGCAGATAAACACCACATTGGCTCTGTGGTCGTTGTTGTTTGTTTAAATCAACTAAAGCTATTAGGCGACTCTTCCGTGACAGCTTACTCGGCACGATACATTACCATCTGCCATTTTGAACAAGTCTGGGTTCTATTAGCGTTGATAACTGGAGCGATTTCAAAAGTCCATTTCAATAGTGGCTGTAAGTGATGCTCAAGCAGATGGAGTAAGGTTTTCTCTGTCAGTCATTCCAGTTTTTTTGACCCTCGCAGCATGCAAATCGGCCCTTGAACACTCACTTCTACAGATGACAGCTCTCATGGTACCAGCTGGTAGAATCGCCGTCCTCTTCTCTCCACATCGGATGGAAAAGACCTTATTCAAATCCTGTCAATGACGTGAGGAATTTTTATGGGCCTTTTGAAAGCCGGGGCTGAGTTTGTCGGTCTAAGACGAGGGTAGCATGGCTTTTTTGGTTGGTTGTAGGATTTTTAGGCGCATAAACAACTAAGGCCATATTCAACCTTATATAATATGTCTCTAAGTCGCTTGTGTTCTCTGGTAGATTTGCTGTTTTTCTAAACGAAAATAAACCCGAGTTTCCCAGAGGAAAAAACCATGCTACCCTTGGGTAAGACTGACTAACCCAGGCACGTTGTGAAAAAGGCCCATGAAAATTCCTCGTGTCATTGACTGGATTCGAACCCATGTCTTTTCCATTCAGTGTGAGGAGGACGGCGATTATACCAACTTTGCTATCCACCAGGGCCAGCAAACTGACCACAGAACACACAAAGGAAGTGTATCACCCGTTAAAATTGCAATTGTCGTCCGAATAACGTACATATATAGCGATATTTCTTACAGATTGCATCAGATAAGATTGACACGCGTAGGTGATGACGTAATATTGCATCAGCTGTTACTTTCAGCTATATAAGCACGCTCTGCAAGAGTTGCAGTCATTCCTTGCTTATGTCAGGATAGCGAGTTACGTGCAGTTGACGCCACGAAGAAAGAGTTGCTTTACGTGAGGAAGGATGTTCTTCCCGTCATATTGTTTATAGAGTGTCTTGCAATCAGTCGACAGTGAGTAGATTTCTTTCCAAACTCAAGAATACTGGTTCTGCTGATAGGAAAAAAGGAACCGAACTCAACCGAGTCTCTACGCCAAAACAGGACCGCGTTTTGAAGCGCTTATGCCTTAAAAACTGTAAAGCTTCTTCTTAGTCTGAGTTGAAAAGAGAATGGGAAGAACATACAGGAGTGGTAGCAAGTGCAGTAACAGTCAGAAGACGCCTCTTCAAAAATGGACTTGTAGCCAATCGTCCTAAGAAGCTCCTCCTCGCACAAAAATGAAAAAGGCCCGATTAATTTGGTGTAAGGAGCATGTCAAATGGACCCCCTAGCAGTGGAACTCAGTTATTTTCTCGGATGAGAAGAAATTCAATCTGCGTGGCTCTTATGGGAGACAAACGATTCGCTGTAGACGTGGTGAGCAGTACCATCCCGACTACAGTGAAATTACCTACAAGCCAAATGGTATGGGGGTGCTTTTCGTATCGCGGAGTAGGTCACCTACAGTTTATAAAAGGTTCCGTAAATGCTAATAGATACTTGGCTATATTGGAAGGAAAATTGCTGCCAACCATTTCAACCTGCCAAGTAACTGCATCTTTCAGGACGACTCTGCTCCTTGTCATCGGGCGAAAAGTGTAAGTAGGCACTTCTGTAGTTATTTTAGCTTAATTTCTGCATTAGAGGTTCGACAGTAATGTATTTACATTTGTTACAGGTGAAAAAATGGTTGGAAGAACGGTCCATTACAACTGTTAGCTGGCCAGGAAACAGCTCGAAACTGAATCCTGTAGAGAACTGTTGGCATCGTGTGGAATCTGCAGTTGCCAGAGAGAAACCAAACACCCTTCGTGAACTTCAGGAATTCGTGTTTGGAACCACGAACTATCAGTTGATTATCTTCAGAAATTGATCTTGTCAATGCCTCGATCAATTGTCAATGCTGTCATCAGGGCCAAAGGCGGTTCAACTAAATATTAGTTTGCACCTGGTGAATTTTTCATTTTGTTTTCCATTTACAAGGATAAACTGAAACAAACTAAGGGCTTCTGATAACGTTTCAGCCATAATTGTCGCGTTTGCCAAAAATGTTGTATAAAGGCTGCAAATGCTCATTTTGGAATATTTTGAGAGCAACTGTCAAATATTACTTAGCTTTGCCTTAATTATTAATAAATATCGTTTGTTTAGCATTAGTAGAGGCATACGATTCAAGAAAGAAAGCTTATGCAGCATCAGCAAAAAAAAAAAAAAAAAATCTCCCTCCCATTTTATCCTTCCATTCGTTCCAAATGCCTGTCCAGCTCAGCCTTAAATTTATTTATGCTGAGCTATTAGCTTCCACAACAAAAGATGGAAGCCTGTTCCACCAATAAACTACCCGCTGGCTGAAGGCAAATTTCCGCGCATCTATTCTACAACTGTCTTTCCTCAATTTGAATCTGTGCTCCCTCAGGTTCTTAGTCAGAGCAAGACGAAGAATCCCCATCAGAATTCAGCTTGCTCAACCCATTCAAGGCCTTATACACCCCAATCAGATCACCTATTCTCCAGATGCTGCAATTTGCGAAACTTAAGCTTTTCTTTGTAAGAGCACCTCTTTGTACTCTTTCTAGCAACTCTATGTTGTTGTGTTTTGCTTTTTAGCAACTCTATTTTGGTATTTAGGAGCATTAGACTAAGGCTATATTGCTCCGAGGATATGCGGTGGTCATTCCCTGACCTTTCCGCATCCTCCGTATTTGGTGGCCACGAGCTCGAACCCCGGTCTAATCAAGAAGCGTGTGCTACGCACTGCTGCTCCTGCCCACCTGGCTACGGAGGCGCCTTAGCAACTCTACCTTTCTTATGTTTAACTTCAACGATTTCTTCTCCACTTTACGCTCAGTTATTACAAAAACATCATTTAGCTCCCCGTTAGAGTTTGATAAACTTCTGGAATTCCCCTCATTGAATTACTCCTCATGTGTGAATGTAGATGCAAAATACTCATTCAGTTTATCAGATACCTGAGCATGATCATCAATAGTCAACCTATCTATGTTAAGTGGTCAAATCTGATTCATCCCTTTCCTTATAGAGTTTACATAAGTAAAGAACTCTTGGCTGTTTTTCTTTGCATCCTTTGCCAAGGTTTTCTTGTAATCTGCCTTCGCCTACCTAACCTTCTTTGTGACTTGATTACAGACAAGTTTATATCTGCCATAGGCTTTTTTGTCACCTGATAATTTATATGCATCCCATACATTTTTCTTCTCAGCCACGAGCCTCATTAATTCATCTGTCATCCATTTAGGCCTGAACCCTGAACAGTATATCTTAGTTGGAATGACAAGCCTAGTCCCCTCCAAGATTAAGTCCCTGAAGGCTTTCCATTTAGAATTCAATGTTGGTAACGTCATCAGTTTATCCTACTGTACAGAATTTAAAAACTGTCTGAGACCCCTGTAGTCACCTTTACGAAAGCAAAAACCCTTCCCTTTACCCCTGATGGTAGTTACATCTTTAAGTAATTCCCACTTCAGTATATTGTGATCACTTTCACCCAGTGGTTCCTTTATCTGCAAATTCTTAATGCATGAATAATCACTGCTAATAATCAGATCAAGAGTATTACTCCCTCTGGTTGCCCCTCGAACATGCTGCTGTAGAAAACAGTCATCCAATAAATTCACAAAATCTTGTTAGTGTGCGAGTGACCGACCACAAGTTCCAGTTAATATCTGGAAAGTTAAAATCCCCCATTATAAGACACTCTGATTTACTGGCCCACTCTACTTCTCTGCACAATTGTTAATTATACTCATCAGATTCATTAGGACTATAACACACACCTACTCTCATGTTTTATTTCCCAATGCTTATATCACATCAAACAGACTCAACATTACATTATCCACCAACATCAATTGGATGCACTTCCTTAGATTTTATGTGTTTATTAACTAACAGCATAACCCCTCCTCCCTTCCTGCCCTGTCTATCCTTTCTGTACACATTGTACTCCCCAAATTTCAGTTCTGCACTGCTTATATCTGTGTGACACCACGTCTCTGATATCTCAACAATAGCTGCCTTTGATGTCTTGACTAGCACTTCAAGCTCATCAAATTTATTAACTATACTCCTAGCATTGGTGTACATGCAAGTATACATGCACCTGTTTCTACTCTTAGTTACCCTAACACAGTCCATGTATTTATTTGTTCCACTATGACTCCTGGAAATATCCATTGCCTTGCTTCCCATGCTGCTGCTCATTCTAATAGAAGCAGTGCAAGAATCACTTTTGCTTCTGCCTGCGGCCACTATTAACCTTTTAATCTGTGTATCCCCCCCAGCTAGCAGTTTTCCGACCCACCTAACACTGCCTCGATAGCACAGAAAATATTCTTGCACCCTTTCTATTTAAGTGTACCCCATCCCTGTAGAAGCATTCTCCTATTAATAAACACAGGCCACGCTGAAAAAAATTCTACCCCTTGAATCTTGCACAATCTCTCCAGGGCCGAATTGATCGACAAGGCTCTCATCATATACTCCCTCCTATCGTGTCTGGGCAGAATTGCAGATATTCTCACATTCAACCCTAACTCGCGACTTTTTTTCAACATTGACTTGTACTTGTTGAGTATTTCTGCAGATCTCTTACTCTTAATGTCATTAGTTACAACGTGTACAACAATATCACCTTTTGTGCCCTTAAAAGATGATATCTGCTCTACAACGTCATCAGCTTTTGCCCCTGGCAGACATACCCTGGTCCTTTTCCACCTATCCTTCTTGAATAGTATATTCCCCGTCTTCCTGACAATAGAGTCACCAACAATAACTTTATATTTATATTTGTGATGCTAGTTATTAATGTAACATACCATTGCGAAAAAGGGTTAGAAATGTGAAATTCCTAGGTGATGCACTTTCTTTGAACACCAGTGCATATGCAATATGAGCTAAGTTGCTGATGCACCTAAAGTCATACAACAAACAAACACAACAGACGACATTACGTTGATATAAGTGACAAGCCCATGCCTTAAAAATACTAACTGTAGTATGATTGCACTCCTTTCAATGTCTTACTATTATGAGTCCTATCGGGACTCCAAGGCTCAGTACCATCACTTTCATATTGTATGAGCTGGTGTTGTCATGTTCAACAAATTACAAACTTATGACAGATTTCGATTAAAAACAAAAAAAAAAGTAAACCAGTAACAACAGCAGGCAGAATAAGACTAGCTTAATCGAAGACAACAACCACAAAAGTTGTTGCCTTCGGAAGTTAGTAGAAAGATGCTTGAAGTGTTCAAATAGAGAGGAAGACTCGTTAGAGAGGGCCTCGTGGGTAGCATATTTGGTAGAATCGCCGCCCTCCCTTCACTGGGGAGAAAAGACTTCACTTCGAGTCCCGTCAATGATGTGAGGAATTTTTATGGGCCTTTTTCACAACGTGGCCGAGGTAGTCGGTCTCAAGCGATAGGAACATGGTTTTTCGTCCAGCAAATAGAAAATTTATCACAGAACACAAGCAATTTATAAACAATATACACGAAGCAATATAGCCTTAGTCGCTGATGCCATTAAAACCATATTTCAAACAATAATATCAGGCGATTATGTTTGTTAATAGTGGCCAATCAAATTTTATGAAAAACATTCTCATGCATATTTGAATTCTTCCAGTGGTAATATTTCATCATGAACTGAAGGTTTAGATCAAACGTTATATTCAAGTCATTCTCAACATAGAGGGTGTCCCAAGGAAGATCAATCGAAGCCAGAGATAGACAGATGTAGCGATGACGGGGTAATCTTTGATTCGGCTACCATCTCATCTGGAAATGAATTGCGACCATGATAGAAAAAGACGAAAACACTCGCAACTGCTAGCGCCAAGGGAGAGTAATCCTCGCACTTAACAGTACAGGCACGTGAAGCAGTTCAGTCGAAATACCCATCTTGTTCACACACCGTGCCGGGCAAAGTGCCTCGCAGCAGGATTAAATACCCAGCGTTTGGAGCGGAAATTTAGAAGATAAGGAAGAAGAAATCTAAGTGCGAGAGCATCACATTGGGATAAAGTAAAATAAATAAAAAAAAGAACTGAGGTTAGGAGCTGGCAAATGTGGCCAAACAGCTGGTTTCAGCTTAATTAACTGAATAAAAACGGCAACTTTTACGATTTTGGAAAGTTGCCATAGCTACGAAATTAAAGCAAGCAGACGATGTAGTGAAGAAAAGGGCAGACGATGCAAAATTCGAGTTATGACGAGAAATCAATGAACGAAAGAATTTCGCTTGGCAGATAGCTTAGTCTATAAAACGCCATCCTGCAATCGAATTACACGGAAAGTTAAATTTAAATTAATCAAATAAAAACTTAATTAAATCCCCTTAAAGTAATTTCCACAAGTGCTTTAAAATACGAAAAGAAAAATACATAAATTTACAAGCGTCCTCTGGAAAAGCAGGAAGTGTACAAAATTTCCTGAAATCATTTATGTTTGGTGCATTTGGTTTCACAGGAAGTGTGCAAGTAGCTGTTCCACTTATTGCTGCCAACCCTGAAAATGCTGTAGCGAATTGGGAGAGGTGTAAAATGCAGCATGACATTGCGGTAACGTGGTCATAACTATCCATCAAATCTCCTTCATTGTCACTGGAACTATGGGCTGTCATCGATCCCTCCCTGTACGTCTTTCAGAGCTGAATGATGTTTTGCGTGCAACTGTGGCACACGTGATGGATGCGTGCTGGGAACGCATCGCCAACTGACATGAATACGATCGTATTAGAGAACTGAAAGACGTCCTTAGATGTGGAGGTTTTTGAGGGTCGTGCTGAGTTTTGTTGGTATGTTTTGGTACGAGGGGAAATCGTAATTTTCGATTCTTCACATGTGAATGTAGCTCGAAGAGACGGAAAGAAATAAACTGAAATTCGGAGTTAGAATTCAGAAAACGGAGCGAAGAATTTCCCAAGTTGTTTGTTCTGTTCTATAAATATGCAAATATTTTGAAGGGTTTTAGGAGCGTCAGCGACTAAAGCCATATTGCTCTGTGTATATTGTCTGAAAATTTCATGTTTTCTGAAGTCGATTTTCTGTTTTCTGGATGAAAAACCATGCTACCCTCGCCTCAGACCGCCTAACTCAGCCACTTTGTAAAAATTCCTCTCGTTATTCACGGGACTCGAACTGAGGTCTATTGTATCAACTGTGTTACCCACGAGGGCATATTTTTAAGGAAAGACCTCATAATTTGGTATTAAACAGAATGAGCAGGAAAAAAACGTACATATGATAAAAGAAACCCATTATAGGGGTTAAAAGAGGGATGTTTATCATCCTTTTTCACAGCGTGGCCAACTTAGCCGATCTCCATTTTCGGCGGTATTATATTTATCTCCTAGAAAGTAAAGTTTTTCGACCAGCAATGTAGCACTGTGACCGAAGAATACACGCTATTGTAGACAATATACTGAGGCCTCAGAGCCTTAGTGGACATAATGTTATTGTTATGCGGTTCCTGTAGTTTCCCACAAATCCAGGTGTACTCTACGATGCTGCACGACATTGCAATGCCAGTCGATGTGGGTGAGTAGTGTGTTATTTGACTGGCCTCTTCGTTACTGGGAGGCTCGATCACCAGGAAGGAGCTTCCCAGCATCCATCAAATGGCAAGAGCAGCCAGGCCAGGACGAAGAAAGCCATCTGACGGGCCGTCCATACTCTTTCAGGAGCGAGAGTAGGGAGGGACCAAAGAAAGAGCAGAGAAGAGACAAGAAAGTGGAAGACAGAGAAGACAGTGGGGAAATGGCAGATTGTAAGGCACCCCCCCCAGGAGTAAAGGAGCGTATGTATGTATGTGTGTGTGGTATGGTTGTTTATTGGCGCATAAGCTGCTTTAGCTATAGCGCGCCTTGAAAAAGGAGCAAAAAGAGTGCTAGGTGCAGTTGGGGGAGTCCTAAAGGAGGACTGTGGTAGGGAAGAGAACCGGTAAAGTTCAAATTAAAGAGTCAGAGATCGCCTCGCAATCCGCGGGGCTCTTAGTTGGGTGACCCTTAAGAAACATCCGCCAAGAAGTGGGCCCTTGGCCAAGCAGTAAGAGTGGGAGCAATTTTCATTTTCATGACTGGGAATTTCCGGTGCTGGGTATCAGTTGCTGTTTGGAGGAGGTTGCCCAGGAGTAATGTAAGGAGGTTGTAGGTGATACCAGAGACGACGAAAGACCTCGTTGCATATCTGGTCAGTGCACAGAAGGCATCGTTAGACTCCAATAACTTGGTTTCTGGCCTCGCAGCCTTAGTTGCTTTGGACATCAATGCACACCAACCAACATGATTAGCCTTGAAAAGTAGTGTATTTAAGGTAAGGGTAAAAGTAACTGATTTTGGATAATAGAGTAAAATCCAGTTATAACGAATACCTTTCTAACGAAACTATTTAATTAAAATAAATGTTTTAAGAAATCTTTATTGCAATAATAATGATAATAATAATGATACAATTCGATAGATTGCAATGTTGCCCTTCACGGCCACCAGGCCAGGGGTTAACAGTAATAATACAGTATAAATAGGGAACATTGATATATAAAACATAGGAAATGCATATGCGGAAGTACAATTCCAAACTCCAAGTATCGTACAGTTATTTACAATACAATATATAAAGAAGATATTGGCGGAAACAGATAATTTCATATACATATAGTAGTATAAACAGGCAACGTTCTTTGCGCTGAACAGAAGTAGTTAGTCCATCATTACTAACTGTCATACTGAAGAGTTAGTATGCTGTCTTCACATCAGGTGTTATTGATGGCTTGCAGCATTAAGACGAGCTTCGAGGAGAAGGATCAGGGACAGGGAAGTACAATTCAAGGATGCGACATCTGTATTCCCTGTCAGAAGCGAACTTGTTAAGGTCAGCATCCAAGGACTGGGCACACGAAAGTAGCTGAAAAGGCAGAAACCTATCAGATAGGTGGAGACGGCTGTGATGTGGGCATAGAGTTGGAGTCGCTCTGAGGGAAGACTGAGGGATTCTCCATGAGCACAGGTCCCAGAATGATGGTGCCGAAATCTCGCCAACCATCATTTTGATAGTCGTGGTAAGACGTTTCACCCAAATCAGCGTGGGGAGCCTGTGAATCTGAATCAAGCTGGCCATTTCAGTTGTCCTTAGCTGTGGGGGAAGTTTGTGTTTGTTTATGGCCCATTTTAAGAGCCAGTACTCAGCAGAGAAAAGTGGCCTGATTGTGCTAGTGGCAGCTGATGCCCATATCTCTGCAGCATATAAAAGCGGAGAGTATACAGTGGTTTTTATATATTTTCTAGTAGTTGTGACTTCATTTATATAATGTAGATGCTGTTTGGCAATCCATCGGAGTCGAGCTGCCAGGGTGAGGAGCTTGTCTATATGGTAACTGAAGCAGAGCTTAGGATCAAACACAACCCCGAGATCAGTATGCTTATTGACGATGGGAATTGGAGAATTACACAGAATGGGCTGAATATAAGAAGGCGTTTTCTTTAAAGAGAATATCATAAATTCAGATTTCTCTGGGTTTATTTTTAATCCGAACTGGTTGAGGTAGTTTTCAATTTCAGTCAGTGTAGTATTAATTGATCCTGTTATCATGAGAAGATCATCGTATGGAGAAATCGGTGTGAGGAGGTTTATATCATCTGCATAACATAAGATATCATACCTGGACTCAACAAGTGGAGAGATAAGTGCTGTGAACAAGAGCCCAGATAAGACACCACCCTGTGGCACGCCTGAAGAGATACTTCACTCATATATGTGCCCATGGACAATAAGCTGGATTATTCTGTTTCGAAGGAGTGACGTGAGGAACTGTAGAGTATCTACCTTGATCTGGTAGTGGTCAGAAAGTAGCTTCAGCATTGCAGGAACGTTTATAGAGTCGAAAGCTGCTTCAAGGTCTACATAGGTGACTGCAAGCTCTACTTGGGATTCAAATGCAGAGAGGATAGAGCTGGTGGTGGCTAAGAGGTTAGTCACAGTGGATCTATGAGGAAGGGAGTAGTGGATTTGAGGAGGCTGATGTGGAAGAAGTTGTTTAGTTAGAACGGGGAGAAGTACCTTCTCAAGGAGCTTTAGAAGACTTGAGGCATTGGAGATTGGCCGGTAATGCTTAAGAAGTGAAGGAGATTGAGTTTTGGGGACAGGCTTCACAAGGTAGATATTCCACTGCTGGGGAAAGAAGTGGGTTGACAAAACAGCATTAAAAATAGTTAGAAGGGGGTCCAAAATATATGGGCTGAGACATTTAATAATGAATTGGGGGATTCCATCAGCACCTGCTGTCGCAGAAGCTGATGTAGAATTAATGGCAGCAATAAGCTGTTCCTTGGAGATTGATACTGCCGACAGAGTGTCAGGCGGGATTCTGGTTGTTGGAGTATGAAGATCAGGACATTGTTCCGTGTTCGAAGCAAATCTAGATATGAAGTCAAGCCACTGGTCAGGTTCAAGATTTTGGGGGAAATCCGAAGGCCGCTCAGAGTAGGGACATTTTCCGCTACGAAGGGTTCTATCCATATAATGCTTAATTGCTTTTGACTTCTGCTTATTAAATGTTGCGCGAGCTTTGGAGTAGGCTATCCTGTCATGGATACTGTGCGACTGCTTCCACATTTTGTGCAGATGCTGCTTTAACTTGAAGCTCATGTTAAGATGGGGAGTCCACCATGCTTTGGACCGAGGCATGATGGAAATTCTTTTTGATGCTGCAAATGTCGCAATAGTCTTAAGCCAGTTAGTCAGCAAATTCACTGCAATTTCTAGGTCACAATTTTCTAAGACTGTCCATGGGATGACAGAGGCAGCCTCAACACATTTAGAAATACTCAAAAACCTGGGACTTACTATTACTTTGGTATTAGTCGAATTCACAATATTGAAGTTTGGAGCAGGTATGTGTAAAAGAACTCCAATTGGCTTGTGGTCCGAATTGAAATAAGTCTCTGGCAGGTAATCAGGTGTGCAGGGAAAAGAAGCAAGGATGAGATCTAATTGGTTATTACCTCTTGTCGGGAGATCGTTGATCATTTGTAACCCTGTACAAGATAAGTTTGATAGGAGCATTTGCTGAAGGTTAGCTAGCTGAGGAGGAAGATTAAAATCTCCACAGACGAAGTGCAAGGCTGAAGGATGAAGCTGGTTGATGATCCAGTTAGATATTTCATGGATGGCTTCATAAGAAGGTGCTGGGGGTATGTATATAACAATTACATCTATGAGAACCCTATGGTAGCTGAGAGTAACAGCAAGCGCTTCGTACGCTGATGTTTGGCTAGAGACTTGATGAATGAGTGAGGTTTGTGAGCTCTTAAAGAAAATTGCAACACCACCTCCTCTTTGCCCAACTCTGGAAGTGAAAGCAGATTTATATCCAGCTGGAACACAGGATATAAAATATTCCTGGTCTTTATCCAGCCAAGTCTCAGTGACACAGAGGATATCGATATCACTGGCGAGGAGAATTTGGTCAACGGTATCCAGCTTATTGCGAAGGCTTCTAACATTCTGGTACAAGACTCTGACTGCATAATTCCGGGGGATCTTTTTTAAGGCACATGCCTTGTTTTTATTGATGTCAGGCTTTCGAGTTCGTCGAATCGTGACCCATGTTGGGATGAGCATTCCCGAACTGTTTGTTACTGGTGATCGCAGGCTGGTGGAATCAGTTTGATGATGCCGATGTGGTTCACCACTAGTATAATTGCGATTTATGCTGCGCACATTTTGAGACGATACCCGGAGCGTGGAGCATTCATACTTGTCTCCTTGAGGCCTTGATTGCTATCGAGGAGGGTGAGTTAGTTGAGATTGTTGATGGGGTCTGTTTTCCTCAGAAAATGGTCTGATATATATTCCTTGGGGCCAAGAGGCAGGATCTACAATCTTTTTGTAGACAGCGGGTGAGCACATTATAAGGAAGGAGGCATAAGATGTTTGCCGACTTTTAAGCCGTTTAACCTGAACTGAGAGGTTAAGCTCCTTAATAAACATTCTCCTAATAGATTCAGGAGAGGTTCCAGGTCCAAATCTGGAGGCGAAGATCTTGGCTCTGGTGGGAACGACGGAGATACTATATTTCTCGGCCAGTGTCAGACGAGATTTGGAGGCTGTTACTTGGCGGGATAGAGAGGCCTGGTTAGTGATAACAGCATGATGGGGAGGGCGATCAATATTGGTAGCTCGGCGGCATCCTGAGGAATATGGGGCGGGGTTGGCTGCTGGACTGCGGGAGTTTTGTATATCTCCAGATGGGACGTAGGTATAACTAGAAGGGCTGTTAGTAAGCACGCCAGCATATGAGGTAGGCAAAACATGATGGGCGTTAGTTAGATTATTGTTTTTTTCTTGAGCCTGTAGGGAGTCTATTTCCTGGTCGGTTCTCTCGCTGGGATACTTCTTCAATAGCATGAAGCTGTGGTTGCTCACCAGCCACTGAGTGTCTGAGTGTGTCTTTCTGATGAGTGCATGATCGGTCCGTGCTAACATGCTCAGTCAGAGTGTCTGCAGAACTCCCCAGTGATTGTCTTGATTGGATTTGGGTGTGGGAGCCAGGCTTTATAAGGCTAGGAGGCTTTACTGGATGAGTGGTTTTTGTCCTTTTGGGTATTATTGGTGCCTGAGATGTCAGCTTGCCATTTTGGCTAGCCAAAGAGCAGAGGTCCGAGAGCATATGAGTGATATGCTTATTTTGGTTTCTCAGTGAGTAAACCTCATCCTTGGGATCTTCAATTTGGGATCTTAATTGGTAAATTAGGTGGATCACGAAATCTGCACTGTATGGCTGTAGAGGAGGCGTCGACACTGTGATTTCGGCATTAATTCTTGGAGAATTACCTTCGACTTGGAAAGTATCTGTTGTGACTAGTGACTGGCTTGAGGTGGAGAATACGTTAGCGTTCGAGGCACAATTTTGATCATTATTATGATCTGATGGAAAATTGGAGTAATTAGTGCTGCATATAACGTGATTGGCAGTGCCGTCATGTGACGTTGCGTTTCCCACTGCTTCAACGCCTGCTACGGTCATGAGTGAAGGTTCAGGCAAACCAGTATTTGACTGAGAGTGTTGATTTGGGTCAGGGATTGTCTGGTCACTAGGGCCAGTTTCAGTCCGGGAGAGATGAAGTTCAGGTAATTCAGAGACATCTCCAAGGCATTTGTCACATGCGAACCTTTTCCGACGTTGTTTGAAAAGATGTGCGATGTCTGTTTTAACCGAGTGGGCACAAAGGTAAATTTGCATACATGACATCGAATGGTTGGTTCCTTCCCGTCGCGGCAGGCTAGGCAGACTGATTGTTGCAAGTTATTCTGTTTTTGTGGCATGCCTGATTTCGGGTTTAAAATCACTTGGAAGCAGTAAACAATGCTCACTTTTAGGGGTTAGTCTTTAATTCCTCGTAGTTCTTCCCCTCTGACACTGTGAAGCTTGCAATTTTTTATATTCGCGTTCCACAGTGATGACTGTGAGAACACAAGAAAGCTTAAATGGTTGAAACAAGTGTACTTAACACTAAAGATTGAGGAGAGGGAGCATTTCCCTAGGGATCTGAGTAATGCGATGCTTTGTGACTTGGTCAAGGTCGACGCATTGTCACCTTATGCCTTTAGGGTAACGGGGCATTTGCCTGGTTCATGAAGGCTAAAGCGCTATGCATACAATGTAATGGAGGAATTCAAAAGTGAGCAGGAATATTTAAAAATTAGAAATACCTGTTCATTATATCACGAAGATGATACCATATCAGGCTTGAGCAGAGGAAGAGGAATTCACTGGTGGGCGAATCATTAAATAAAGTTAAGTATAACTATTTAAAAACTAAGTTTATATCAGGAGCATAAACGGACACCGTATGCCACAACTCGTGCACGCGCAGTTTTCTATTTATACTCAGAAATGATCGCATAGGTTCAGAAAACTATACGAGATAAATCGAATACAAGAAGAGTGCCGTATTTAGCAGTAGACTGGACTAGCACAATGGTCAGATAAATGCGTGTACTGCACTCGATTAGGACTATTACTAGTATTATGACTATTTTGGAATATCTACGGCCATGAAGACAAAGTATAGCCACCTCATTTCTGCTGTGTGAGTTGTATGTTAGTATTGGAAGACTGTCCTGAGGTAATCGAAGTTATATCTTTTCCTGTACCATGAATATGGAGAAGGCTCCCAGACCACCATGAGGATTATTACTTTTGTATGATGGATATATCAAATTTTAAAAAGACTGAGTATCAAAAACCTGTCCTCTATTGCTGCAGTACCACACACTGAAGACCTGCCAATTCCCAAACAACCTTCCAGAGATAAGCCTTCAGAATTGAATGATGGATCTTGTGAAGAGGGATTACGCATCCGGAAGCCTGTTCAAGTAAAGTGCCACAGTTTCCTAATCAGCATTAATGCTATGACTTGGGTCTAGCCAAATCCATTGCAGAGCTCCTGACATCTACTTTAAAAGAGTGAATTCCACTGGATCCCAGCTGCAAGATTTCCATATACAGAGAATCACGTATTATTTATATATGTTTTTACTGTTGCGGAATCTCTGTGCTATTGTTTTTATTTGATTGTTCTTTGTGAAGAAATTGGTATAAATTGCAATCCAGAAGAGTAGCGTCTTTTCGTAGATAGTTCAAGTAAAAGTTGAACTATCTATAACAACAACCTCTTCTCCACCCGGTGTGGGGAGGGCGGTTGTTGGGAAAAAAACTATGCTACCACCGCCTGCGACAGATTAGCTCAGCCACCTTACGAAAAAGCCCCATAAAAATTCCTCGCGTCATTGAAGGGATTCGAACTCGGGTCTTTTCCATCAGGTGTGGGAGGATGGCGATTCTATGAACTGTACTACCTGCTAAGACCATCAGGACATGCAGTCAGTGGAGAAGAGTATTGTAATCGGTTTTTGCAATACATCAATGTATTGATATATTGTAAAAACTTAGTTCATATTATATTCAACGCACTCAAATTCATAAGGAATACAGTTCTGTTCTGATTATTCTGTTTATCTGCACTTCTTTCACCAAGAAATGCAAACAAACAGCACATTTTTATTAGTCTTTTTTTTGTATCCCTGCAGTACTTGCATATTTTTGATTGAATTTTGTCATTAACGCGGGAAAAAAAATTAAACATTATGACGTATCAATATGTGAAAATTAACAAAACGTTTCATCTACTGTATTGTATTTCTCAATATATGGCAATTCTTATACTGTAAATAAAATATTCTTTCCAAACAATACTCTCTCAGCAAAATATTTTTAATTTTATAGTACACTTATTCCTTCATTTTATTTAGTTATTATTGATTTTAAGGTAAATATTTAAATAAAATATAGCAAAAATTACTATATATATTAGAAAAGTTCAGAATAATTTTTTCATAAAAATAATGATTCTTTTGAAATAATTTTGAGCATTTTTTCAGAACGAATTATTGAATATTTCTCTTCTCTCCAAATATTTTTTGTGGAAAACCATGATAACTCTTAACTCAACTGCAAGCGTTTCAGTAATTAGTAATGCGAGTTTGGTTTTAATTTTTGTTGACTTTCACTGAACTTGGGAAACGTGGCCGTTTGATAGCAATATTTTTGCTCTTTGTTTTCAGATAAGATACGATTATCTTTTCAAGAAAAGAATACAAAAAAGAATTGCGAAATCGACCGGCTTCAAAACGCGTCACCATTAAACAACAACGGAATTCTAGAAATAGAATTTCCTGGACAGGATCCAAATTGGTTATCAGAAAGCCACTATTACAGACACTGTGGTGAAGAAAAGCGTTTCCTACTGTAATAGATTCTGTCAGAAACTTATGATTGATGACAGAAAATTTAAGTGACAATAAATAAGAGTATACCTGTGTCTTCTTCGTCTTTAACTTCACCTGAAGGTCAAAAAAGATCCGTCCACTTAACGTCATCATATATAAGTTCTCCAGAGAGATTAATTTAGGATGAGCTTTTCAGTTTATTAGCGTAGTTGTCTTTTCTTTTTTTTTTTAATCGATGCCTTTATAAACTAAAAAATTTCAGGTACTTGTGTACTACTTGTGTACCTGAAAATGGCTATGAACTTGGCATTTTTCCTGTTTTTTCATACAATGTCCAAGTACTCTACTCTAGAGGAGTATTCAATGTTGATTTCAAGACTGCACCAGAGCTCATTAATTGTTGATTTCAAGACTGCACCAGAGCTCATTAATTGTTGATTTCAAGACTGCACCAGAGCTCATTAATTGTTGATTTCAAATACTGCCTGCACGAGCACACATTTGTTGTTGATTTCAAGTAGTCTGCACGAGAACACATTGTTGATTTCAAGTAGTCTGCGCGAGAACACATTCATTGTTGATTTGAAGTAGTCTGCGCGAGAACACATTCATTATTGATTTCAAATAGTTTGCACGAGAACACATTCATTGTTGATTTCAAGTATAGTCTGCTCGAGAACACGTTCATTGTTGATTTCAAATGTAGTCTGCAAAAAAGCACATTCATTGTTGATTTCAAGTACTGTCTGATTATGTGAACGCCACTTATTCTCGCATCGTCTGCTTTAGCCAGTTATTCACTGTTCATTTCAATAGTTTCTGCTCTAAAGTATTAATCATTGTTAATTCCTGGTATTGGCTTGCGATAAAACATTGAAAATTGTTAATTTAAATAATTATTAATTTAAAAATTGTATGAATATTGAATTTTATAAATAATTCATAAATCAAGTTGTAAATAATTAATAGATTTTTGGGATGTTATCAGCAAATTAGCTTTAATATTAGGGGACTTACCGAGCAACATTCTTCTAGGGAGGCCACGAAATAATCATCACAGACCACTGCCATCGCATAGAACATATACACGACGACAAGAATGTGAACAACAACTGCTCCATGCGCTCTTTGGTAGTTGTTGAAAAGATCAGGTGGAAATTCATGGTAAGCTATAAAATAAGAAAAAATTGAAATGTAAATAAAAGTTTCTGAAAATTGGTGTCATAAGATTATTTTAAAAGGGAAGGCAGAGAAAAGAGAGGAGAGGAGAGAAATGATGCTTCTAATGTGTGCTAAGGTAACAAAGCCTATGAGGCGTCAATATGCTGTATCTGTAAATTGTGTATACATGGATCAGTCCATTCTGTTTACAGTAATTGCTTCACAATGTCGGATCCATCCTTCATGTTTGGAGAGAGCATGGCAGCACAGGAAAACAAGAGTAGATTCAATCTATCTTCGTGTTCCGGAGGAGTAGAAGCCTTGTTTTGTTTACATAACACAGAAGTAGAACGTGCATGAACGTGATTTGGAAATGCTCTTAATGTCTACCATTTATTCCCATTGGATGATCTTGCTTTATTTTCTCATTAATAAATAAATAATGATTCATTAATAAACGACAAAAAGTTATGTATACGGCCCTCCAAAAATATTCGTTTATTATTACATTTGGAAAAAACAAACAAACAGGAGTATAAATGAAAAGTTTAATGATGTCGCTTCTTCTTTTTTTCCTCCAATGATATCATAGATCCATTGTTTAACACTTTCGACCAATTTCTTGTGGCAGGCAGCAGGAATTTGTACCCATATCAGCATCAGTGCTGTGGCTAGTTTAGCTGTAGAGAAGAGGCGTATTGGCCATGTCTGGATTCAGCGTTCCAGTTCTCCCTAATGATGTTCGATCGGATTTAGGTCTGGACTTTCGGCCCGATAGGAGAGTTGTTAGACTTCTTTTTCCTTACAGCTACCTATATGCAGTTCTTTATGTCACTAAACTGACTGAACACCATTGGCCACCCACATCAACTGGGTGCCAACTGGGTGTTCAGTGATTATGGGTGCTTATTAACCAAAGGCAGAACCTCCACTCCTGTTCTCAGTTTTGTACACCATGTATTCAAAAGTTCCTCATCCCCTGTATCTGAATGGTATCTTGTTTCCGATGTCCTTACAACGCTCTACATTTGATGACGTAACAATACTTTAAATTCATTAAACGTATTTACTGTACTTCTGGCATTAGAAGACACGTATGAATCCCCAGAACTTTCAACTATCCATTTTGAAATGAGGAGATTAAGCACCAACTGATGGGCTCTGAGTTGGCGCTTAATCTCCTCACACTCTTTGCATCGAAAAACAGAGAACGGCACCCCTTTTTGGCCGTGTCATGTCCCACTGCCGAATAATTCGAACATGCTACAAATAGCGTAACTTATAAAGCCATGATTCATAGGAGGACAGTTCTTTTTAATTTTAAATTAAAATAGCATGGTAGAAATAAAAGATAAAAAAAGTAGAATGATAAAGCTGTCTCAGGTTAGGCAACATTACTGCATGTCATGCTTCAAAGTTATAAAATTACGTTTGTACTGTTATAAATTTATAGTTTATAGACTTAATAAAATATTTCTAATAATTATTATAGTTCTACAGAATAAAGTAAAGGATATTAAATAGCACTGATATCTTTCTTATATCGATGCAATGAATGCTCAACAATGGTGGCAGAATTCTCTCCTACTTCAAATCTCGACTCTGGGCAATTTCCAAGACCAAGTAAGAAAAGTTTTCACCTACTTTCTTAGATAAACTCAAGTAATAACTGCATTAATTTTAAACGAAAAGATAAAAACCAATTATGTTTAAGTAGCCCACTTAGTAACTTTTAAAAATGGCTCCCATCCAGTAGTTAGCGCATGCGCGGAAAAAAATATCTTGGGTATGATCTGCATACTTTTAAACTTGTTATTTTTTGCATGAAGATGAGTGCAATGAAATAATATATCTAAAGGTCTGCAGGCAATAGCGAAGATTTCACTTGCAGCGTCGACTAGATTTGAGGGAGGAGGTGCTAATGTTTTTTACAGGAGTGTACGTAGAGACTATTTTCTGTTAATCTAATGTAAGTTGATGTGTGTGTGTGTGTGTGTGTGTGTGTGTGTGTGTGTGTGTGTGTGTGTGTGTGTGTGTGTGTGTATTGAAGAAATCAGATTCTAAACGATTTCTTCACACACATTTCAACATATCTAGATTAACAGGAGTCTCTAGGGGAGGAAAACTGGAATTACTAGGCGACAAAAAAGATAAAATCCTGCTGAGTCCTGCTAACTTGGCCACGGTGAGAAAAGCCCATTAGTGCCTATGGTGGTTTCTTCGATTTCCTGAATTAAGGTTGGTTGGTTGGTTGGTATAGGGTTATAAGCGCATCAGGAACTTAGGCCATATTGCACCACATATATTATGTCTGCAAATTGCGTGTATTCTGTGGTCAGATTGCTGTTTAGTGGACGAAAAACCCGAGTTTCTGGGAGAAAAAACCGTGCTCCCCTCGCCTGAGACCTACTATCTCAGCCACGGGGTGATAGACCCACAAAACTTCCTACGTCATTGACGGGATTCGAACTCGGGTCTTTCCCGCTCAGCGTGGGGAGGACGGCGATCCTACCAACTGTGTTATTCATGAGGGATTGCTGAATTACATCGTTGCCTAGTTACTGGTCTTCCCACTACCGTTTCCTTAATCATTAGCTACCCGTCTAACGAAGCAAATTTTTTTTTCTCTCTCGCTCTGTCTTTCTCTAGATTCCTCAAGGAATATTCCTTCATCCAGCGAACAAGGACTGAAGGATTTCCATTTTGCGTTCGCTTTTGATCTCTAAATGAGAGCGGTCTAAAGGGATTACGAGAAGCAAAGTGGTCCAAATCTTCCATAATAGCAATAGCTTGGATATTTGCAGTGACGTCAGAGCGTATTACAAATGGGATTACAAGAAATGATCCCATATGGGAGCACGAACATTGCGAAATGCAAGCCTGATTTCTGTAAAATGTGGAACTAATATCGCATTAACTTAATCAAGTCTTTAAATGGGCGTGTTCTTACCTTAAGACAATAACAGAAGTCTTATAAGGGGTATTACTTTGCCAGAAGAACATATTAGCGTCTGCTGCGCATTAAATCGGCTGCCATTAAAGGCGCAAGGAAGTAATGTTCATTTCAGTTGCTTGTACCAGCCAGTGACTGCTAAATACGGTGCTCTTTCTTGTATTCTCTCTATCTTGAGAACTCCTCTGGCCCTGGTCGTCCCGGATTATAAATATAAAATTTAATTATTTTATTTTACTCATTATTGACTTAAAATAAACGAGACATGTTTATTTCAAGTACTTTCTGCTCTAAGTTATTCATTGTCGATTTCAAATACTGTCGTTTGGCAAGCATTATTCATTGTTAGCTTCAAATACTGTCGTTTGGTAAGCATTATTCATTGTTAGCTTCAAATACTGCCTTCTAACAAACGGTATTCATTGTCTTTTGGTAAATATTATTCATTGTCAGTTTCGAATACTGCCTTTTGACAAACGTTATTCCTTGTCGATTTCAATCACAGTCGTTTGGTAAACATTCATTGTCGATTTCAATCACTGTCGTTTGGTAAATATTCATTGTCGATTTTTACTGTCTGCTCGAATACTTTTCAATATTTTAATCATGACTTGACCATAACATTTTTTTAAATGCTTGTATTGTACTTATCGATGAGTTTTAACTTTGAATTTTAGTTTTTGATTTGAAACTTAATAAATATTGAATAAAGACCAAAAGATAGAAAAAATACGCCAAATTTTCAAATATGAATTAAAATTCTCACAGGCCAAAGTATAAATATTTAAGTGTCTATTGAGTTGCTTGACAGCCAGCCTTTTGTATGGTGCTAGTGACAGTTTGTTTGCATGGCGTTTGATGTTTTAAACATCAAGAGTAAGCGACGTGAGGCTTCCATGAATTGATGTAGTTCAGGTGGATGGCGGTTGTCACATGACCCGGAAGGCAACAAATCACTCAAGTGTAAGCAAGATAGTGCCATGAAGGGATAGAAGAAAGTAGTGTTGGTGCCAAGAGACTGATAACGCTTTGTAAGTCTCTGGAATTCTGACTTTCTTACGGTTTTAAGTAATCAATATTCATTAGGCGTCGATCGTTAACCAGGATTGGCATCGTCCTAATGATTCTCTCAGGGACGGTACTCACTAAAGTGAACTTTTATTCTGCGGTTCGACTTTTGAACTTTCTAAACTTTAAAAAAAGCAGTAGAAAAACTTCTTAATCCGAAATAATGTAAGTAAAAGATGAATAATTTAAAATAGGGAGAAAGTCCATTGGCCATACCCCTTTGGATAAAAAACGGAAATATTTTTATAGAGAGGCAGTAGTGAGCCTCAAAAGAGTAATATATGGAAAACATGTCCTTGCATGTTTAGACTTGTCGTGTCTTTCCAGAGAAGTAAATATACTTGTATAATAAGATCACATTTTTTGTGTAGGCTGAAAATTTTTGGATACCAGTGTACAATCTAGTTAACTACAATTCATTTCTTGGTTTGAAGGATCCTATCTTCTCTCTCTATCTTGTTTCTCTCTCTCTCTTCCCGTCTTCTGTTGCTATACCATTTATTTTCTGTCAGAATTGTTTCTGGAAATTCAAAAACCTGTGTGATGTCCCAAACTCCCATAAGTTATGATTATCAATCTTCCACCTTGGAAACCAACTCTACCGCAGCAATGCGCCAGAAATAAAACTACCCAATCGTGAAAAGCTTCTTTTTTTTAGAACCGTATGAAATTTCACTCAAGCATTACTGTGACATTTGATTTTATTCAAGACTATTTGATTTGTGTTTTTTTTTATATTTTTCATTCTATTTCTTTTTTTAAGTACTCCAAGGAATTAAATGTTGCCCTAACTTTTCTTCCGTTTCTTTAATTTAATTAAATCCTGATTAGAAATCTAACGAAGAGAATGAAGGAATTCTCCTTTGAGAAGAGATGTTGTTCAGCTTAATCTGTTGAACCGTTCCAATGATTCTTTACGTTTTATTTTTTATAGAAGAGTAGGTAGGCTAAATTCAAATAAAAAATTTGGTCTTCATTCTTTCTTTTCTTTTATTTTTAAAATTTTTATGAAGTCATTGTACGTGTCGGAAAGAGCCACTTTCATCACATAGTTATGGGAAAACAGTTTTCTACTTAGTGCATAAAGTGAATCCAGCTTCTCAACTGACAGTGAAAATTATCTCCAACTAATTTTCGGGTGTAAATATCATTGGTGAGAAGCATACAATGATCTTCAAGGAATTCGGTTTTCGATGCTAATGGTTGTTTATCTTTATTTTTGGGTGGGGTAGGTTGGTTGCACATCCAGCAACCGATGGTAAACTTTTTAAGATCAAGCCTACTGTTATTCTGGGATCCAGCCTATCCTAACGTTTTATATTTGTGGTTCTTGTTTATCCAACCAGCGAAAATATACTTCCTTCATTCATTTTTATTGATACCCCTCGTCAATATACCTTAAGATGTCTCCTTTCCAAGCTTTGCTGACCGCACTTTTCAATCCGTTTTAATCCTTATTGGGTATCAAGTAGCAAATTTGACTAGTTTGGTCATTGTTTTCTAAACCATCCCTTAAGTTTCTATATCTTTTTATAAGTTTGGCTTCCAGACATAATTAGAATATTCAAAATGCGACCTCATCATCGTTTTATACAAAGGGGCAATGAATTCTTCTCAACCCTCTTTCGAAAGTTCAGTAAATTGACAGAACACCATGAACCTGCCTAGACGCTTGTTTATATTGCAAGGTAGATTTAATATCTGATTGTACACATGCACGTGTGGTTACATTGCAGTACATATAGGCCATACCTGCTGATATATTTACGAGTCAATATTTACAGCGTCTTGTTTACAAAATCCTATATATAACGACAGCTTATATTCTCATTATCTGTTAATTTATTATTGAAGCATTTGAAATGGAAACAAGTCTTGGGTGGAGTGTCAGTACAGCCTGATGATTAAGATGACAGTGAACATTACACAACAGTTTCTGTCGATATGGACACCGTTAGACTTCAACGAGACCTTCTCTCGTTGGTCTTAGAGATTAGGCTTGGGAATAACTTGAAGTAACCTGCAGACGCATAAAGACTATTGTAGTTGCATACAAGACAATGAACAGCGATCAGTTTGGAGTATTTTTCATAATTGGATGAAGAGAAAAGAATACCCAAAATCTTGTCTTTGGTATGTAGTATCTTAGCAAAGCCTTTTGGCGTCAATCTTCAGTGTTATGTTGTTGATCTTTGGCGCTTCTAGCATCCCGGTGAGAAGCTGGGTAAACGTCATCAAGTTCTGATAACTCGCAGCTTCCATGCCTAGTTGAGGTTCGAGTACAGCGTGGCTCGTGAAATGGTTTAAGGGATTCGCAACAATTTTATTGAACCATCTGAGAAATCTATGAGTGGAGGATCAAGCCGGCGAAGCGTATAAGGGTACAGGGGTAGACGCAACTCATGATGTATTTAGTTGCGAGTTCTGGGTTTCGGAGTTAAGATGCAGCCCAATGCAACCAGGATAGTTACCCAGGCTCTGTAATAAACTGCTGGTCTGTTGACATATTTCTTATGCTGTTCAATGTCTGCTGAAATTAATAAAATTTAAGTCGTCTGCATATGTCGTAAAATGTTATGAGCTAAGAAAGGTTCCAGGGCAGCGGCAAAGAGAACGCGCTACCTCGCTCAACACCATTCTAGATTGTGAAAGAGGCTTCTAAGTCCTTATGTCTAGCGATGAGTTTTCTCTCGTTCATCATGCTGCAGAGTATTTGTAGTAGGCTTCTTCGAATATTAAAACAGTTCTCCAAGATGATGACGAGTGCTAGTTTGGAGATATTATCATATGCTGCAGAGATCTGCCAAGCCAGAGGTTCAAATACCTTGTCAGAGAATTATCCAGAAAGATGATGTCTAGCTGCTCTTTGTTATTTATTGTTTTGTATACGTAGAAGAGTATCCAGAAGGTTGGTTGTGGTTGATCTGCCTAGTAAAACTGAATTTATATGTAAAGGTTTGTGCGTGAAAAGAAGGTGATTCGGAGTTGAGAGAATCGCCTTTTCAGAAGTTTTTTCAGGGTACAACTGATTTAAATTGGCCTGTAGTCCATGATTTCTTCATGTTTATTAACTTTAGGGCCTGGTTGAACAAAATAGTTGCATCACGTTTGTGGAAGTACTCCACTTTTGAAAATTTCTTGATGTATAAGCCCATCTGTTATGAAAGGCCTACTTATTTGAATGATAAAATTTGGAAACATATCCGGCCCTATGGTGGCCTTGTTTGTCGCTGAGTTATGGAATTTTAAGGTCCTCCCTGGTAACTGTAATCTCACCACTGGCAGATGGAATTATGTTCTCTAAGTGCAAAGTCATTTACTACTATCCTCTGTCTCCTGTCTTTTAGCTTGTACCTGATTCAACAAAGGATCTAATCTTGGAAAGGATCTTTAAATGAATTTACAAGTATATAAAGAGAAGCCACTTATATCACAACCTTTCGTGAGGAACCGTATTGAAAGCTTTAGTGAAGCCATATAAATAATATCAAAGTTATTTATAGCATTCAACTGTTTTGTGTTAATAATTAACCAGATTAGTTGGGTAATAGTTCCCTTTCATGCTGATCCATTAAGAATACCATCTAATTTATCTTTAGAATCTCCTTTCTGGAATGGGTATACATTAGCGCTCTCAAGTCCAGGAGGGTTCATTTCCGAGTCTAAGGATGATTTCATTAACATCTCCAACTGTCTGATGCCCTCACATGCACCTTTTTTTAGTACAACAGAATGTATGCCGTCCACGTCTTAACCTTCCCTCAGCTACAGTAGCTATTCCACTGGACTCTTCTCGGGAAATGCTGTGAAACTTATTTTACAGCAGCTGACTCTTTGTAATTGTGCCCCCGTGGTTCGAGCAGTCTTTCAATTGCAAATATCACTGCAATACACCTATCCAACTCATCTTCCACTTCATTATGCTGACATCTTCTAGTAGTATCTACTTATAATCATTGACCTTTATTTTTTACCGGCTGTACTTTATATATCTCACCATCCTTAGTACAAGACGCAACCGAGAATTTGTCTCAGAATTTTTGAATAAAGGTAAAGTTTCAAAGATGGAACTAAAACTCAGTACGTTGTGAATATTCTATGTTTTATTCTCCAGCAAAAAAGTGATAACACTACACCGTATTGCAGGCAGGAAAAGAAGATCAAATTTGTCTGGGAATGAAAAACAGAATAAATAGAACTTCAATAGGATAGGATTTTTAGGATTTTCTTTCAAGGTATTTTTTTCTAAAATGCAGACATTTTCTTCTGGCACATGACAAGTTTAATATTCTCTGACTGCGTCAAGTTATCGAGATTTTCAATATGTACCAAGTTGGTGGGTGTCTCAGTTCTCCACAGAACAGTGGGTTTTTTCTCTCTCTATTTTATTCTGGATGGAAAAGTATATTTACAGAATAATTCTGAAGCTCGCTCTCCTAAAAAATATTTTATTTGAGAAAACTCCTGCTATTTTTATAGCACGAAATAGAATTTTAATATGCTTAAAGATATATTTTTCAACAAGACTGAAAGCCCTATTTCATTAAAAACTCTGACATAGTTTAGCAAAAAATATTTTAATTTTTTTAAGGAGCAAGACGTATTAGACAAAAATTTGAAAAATCTGAATCTGTATAAAAACATATTGAACCTAAATAGGATTGAACCTAAAACCCTTGTAGGGTACCCTAACTTTCGAATACACACACAACACCAATATGTTTTAACACCAGGGCTCAACATTGGGTGCGTCTAAGGTTTGTGGCCGTCTCAAAACAGCACTGGCTTATATGTGTACAGCATGTACCAAAATAAATTTTATTCATAGCCACTTATTTGCAGAATTATGTACTTCATACCAATCCAGAGTTCATGTCTATTCTGAAATTTGTAAACAATCTGGAAGAACAGTGGTTTTACAGATTTTCAGAAACAGTTGACAAGGATTTGTCATGTTTTCCACCCATCTTCAGACCACCCAATAATTTGTTCCTGCTCATAATCCCTAACGTTATGTAACATCTCGAGCAAAGAGATTGAACTCCACAGGAAGATACACACATGTCTCGTTTCTAAGACATAATTTCGGAATATCCTAAACACTCGGATCATTTTGGTTCATTTACCGCTTCGATCATCTTGGTGAGATAATGGTTTCATATTTACTTGAACTGCATCTATAGAAATGTTCATGCAGTTCCTTCCACACCATGCATTAAATTTCAATCACGTACATTTTGATTTTAGTGATGGTATGATTTAAACTGAATGATTAAGTAATATTATTTGAGTTTTCCATAACCCTCAGCAACAATGAAAATTTTTTCAATAGGATGGACTTGGTGTAGTTTTTAGCTCTGATTTCGAATATGCAGTTCATGTTTAACTAGAACCATCAGCCCCCAAAACATTCTATATTTTAGTTTACATATATTTAGATTTTGGTTTATCTATTCGTATTAGCTAAACTGCTGAATAAAAAGTTGTGTAGCTTGGAGTTCTCTAGATCTTGCTGTAAGTGGCCAACTTCGGACAGTTACTAGACTATTCTGCCTCACCTGCACGTCATCTAATCTGCAGTGAAACGTAATCCATTAGACCACTTAGTTACAGTGACAGCTACCTCTTCATGTTCCACCAGAAACCTGGTTATTTGAAGAAGAAATCACAGATGAACCAATGTAAACAGTCCAAACTGGAATCAATGAATGCCTAGACCCAAACAAGCCTCATCGTATAACTTAATATGAAACTAACTGATCATGTCAGCCATTTAAATTTATCTAAGGCACGTGCGAAGCTTTTAGAATCTGGGCTGAAGGAATGGAACTTGCTGTAAAAAGATACAATTATATTTATATTTCGTAAATGACAAAAAGAATATTCTTCATAATTTTATAGGGAAGATTCACGCTGCTACTATAGCAATGTTGATGTATTCCTGAATGTCCTTGGAAGAGAAACCAAAGGACTGAAGGCTTTATATTGACTCTTCGAAATGAAGTCTCAAAGCTGTGCCCCTCCCCAGAAGAAACATAATTCCATCTATACTAATCGGTTATTCAGTCCTCCTGAAAGGATTCTGTAAGAATGCAGAACTCTTATGAAAAGTACATTGCATGTGTTATCTGGTCGTCCAATCATTATGAAAATAATATCTTAACCTTCCCGCATGAATCTTCTACCCGAAAAGAAAAATGTCATCTAATCAGCCACCAACTGATAAAACCAACACATTTTCAATATTTAATAAGTTTCCATGCATTACTTATGCCAAAATTAAAGATTTATTTGTCGGTTTGCAGATCAGAGAGTCATTGAGAAGTGAAACATTTTGAAAGGGTATTAAATCCTTTGGAAGTGGAAGGCTGGAAATGCTTCAAGAAAGTTTGTGAATATTTTATAGGTACTAACGGAGTGGACAAATATAAATTCTTGATTTAAAATTTATTACAAGCCTACCAAAATCTCAGGTGAAATGTGTCTAAAATGCACTTATTGAATTCCGATTTAGAAATTTTCTCTGGTAACGTTGAAAATTATTAAAAGTGCAACAGAAACTTAAGACTTGGTAAAACAATTGTTTTTGAACGATTCTCTAATCTCGCTCGCATGTTTTTTTCCAAGATTTCGAGTTCAGCAAGGATCTGGAAGACTGTGGACATGGCCCGAAGAATTATTTAAACAGATTAAATTGAGAAAGAATTCGTTTGTTTCGGACAGTTTGACTGACGAGCACATGCAGCTCAGACTCGAAGAATGTGAAGAGCCTCTTTGAGGCTGTTGATAATAGTTCCTTCCATTATTGTTGATTTGATCGTAACAGGTGAACAGTCGTGATGTCTCGAATTCGATCCTCAAATAAACAGACATAACCTTGGAGATAGAAAACAATTTGTTTTCAAAACTCAAATACAAGTGATTGAATTTTTTGTTCCACCAGATAAAACAGTGAATATGTACAAGTTTGATCATTTGGTTAATTCATAATTCACTTTAATAAGGTCCCTGTTTCGATAAAAAAAAAGCAACTGGTGCTTGTTTATTGACTACTCTGGTCCGAATTCTGAACGATTATCAAGGAGTTTTTGACAAAGATGGGATTGTTGTGCCAAACCTCAACCTCTTATTTTGCTCTTTTATTTAATCCGAAGCATTTCTTGTTACCAAAATTAAATCAATGTGCTGAAAGGACATGTTGAAATGTGATAAAGGTAGATACTCAAAGATAGTATGCTGAAATGTGATACAGGTAGATGCTCAAAGGCGATTCATTGTAAGGTGGATGAAAGAATCAATCTGTCGCGCTACCCTCAAATTGTTTGTCGACAACCATTAAAACAAGTGTACAACTCTCTTGACAGGAGGGAGTCTTCTTCGCATTAGCTCCCAGCTGTATGAGGACTAGTGACAGCAGACATCTCATAGAATTCAGTGCGCAGTAAGAAATTTAATAGAGTAATAACTTTCTGTCTCTCTTTCTATCTATTTATCCTTTTCATATTCTTTGTTTAACTTTTACCCTCTTATGTAAACTCACTAACTCATAATTCTAATTTATATAAATGGTATTGACCATGGTATACAAGGTAAACTGTCAAAGTTTACTGATAATTTGAAGGTGGGAAGAGCGGTTAACAATCCAAGCCACCCTATATTGCTTCCAAAGGACTTCGATTGGTTGCGTACACTGCCCTACCATTAATATCCGACACCTGCATATTTACAAATCACCTTTATTTACTGGTAAAGTAATAAAGCGTGCCGAAATCTTTAACCTTTATGATAGCCTCTAGTATCTGTGGAATAATTTCTACCACGTTGTGGAAAAGGCCATAAAAATTCTCGCGTCATTGATGGGATTCAAACTCGGGTATTTTCTGCCCGGTGTGGGCGAGGAGAGCGATGTTACCAACTGTGCCTTTTCTATTCCTTGATTGCCCACGAAGGCAATCAAGGAATAGAAAAAGATCGGATCTCACTCTCCTATGTGCATTAGGTTGTTGAACATTGGAGTAAGTTGGTTCCCAAAGGCAGGGAGTCTGGCTAAGTTTAAAGCAGAACTGGATAATATTTAGCCTTACTGTTACTGAAGCTACATTTTCCTGCTTCCAAACCAACTAAGCATTATAATTTGGCTGAACGGTTCAAATACTCACCTGGAGAGGTACACTCTTCTTCTTTTGGTTCCACGTCAGGCACAAGGGTTTCGTTTTCTGTAGATGTCTCACTGGTCACCTGGATTGGAAGGTTCCTTTCTACAGACGATTTAAGTTTATTGTCGTGATAATTGATCTTTGGTAGCGAAATGCTGGTTGATGATGGTTTTTCTTCTTTGGCATTTGTTCCTGGATGGGAGGTATTTGGTGCCTCACCGTCTGATAAATCGTTGTTGCGATGTTCGGAAAGTAGGGTCTGTAAACGGCGGGACGTGTGGCTTCTTGGGTTTTCAAGATGAGCTGATTCTTGTGCACGCCATCTATTGCCTGAAATAGCATATAACAATAAATGAATTATATTCAAGTTCATGGTAACTATAATTATATAAATTGATAAATCTTACTTTATAAGTAATCCTTAAATATTCTAAATTACGCGCCCTCTGTTGGCATTTCTGAAAATAAATCTTTTATATACTATGTGAAGGAAAACTTATTTTCCTCTGAAGCACCATTTCAAGTTCTTTGTTCCATTGCACCTCTGAAGCGTAGAATACCGATTTGCGATCAGCCTCTCTGACAGATACCAGATTTCATATTTGTTATCAGATTCTTGGTTGCCATGGAAACACATCTCGCTTCACTGCAGGTTAAACTAGCTGTGGTGGTAGCATGCCAGGTGTAATATATAACGGAAAAATTAAGTTTTAATTAATGCAGTTATGCCTTCTGGATGCAACACGGATAATCCTTCTTCCGTTGTACTGTATCTTGAATAATTACCTAGACAGAAATAAAAAAGATACTCGAAAAATGCCTGTGGAATCTAAACGGCTGTCATGGTAACTAGAAGAATACCGATTTATTTGGTGCATTTTGAGCTCCTAGCAGCTGGTTTAGTATGCACATAACAACATGTTGCAATGCTGAATAAAAGATCTTTATTTATAACCAACTAGGTCAAGCATAGCATATTAATGCAGCAGAGAATAAAAGATTCGCCAGTAGTGAAGACCAAAACTGTTCTTGTGAAATAGTTGCATAATAAGTTTATAAGTAGATCTAGTAGATCTTAACTATTTATTACTAGATGAAATTACAATGCTCCAATATAATCATTCCATCCTTCACAATGACCATCCCACCAACGCGGTTTTACAGCTTGGTAAAGTAACATTCTCACTAGAGATCTAATCTTCCACTGACGCCAGTCAGTTGATTTGATTCATGACATCAATGCGCTCTTGCACATGTAGTGTGTATTATTGATGGGATAATCTTATTTTTTCTTGCACTGATCAATCGTTAAGTTGTTTTATTTCTTAAGTCGGAACATAATGGAATCTCAGATCAGATTCCAGGAAGTTGGATCCTTTAAGGGGCTGGTTATAAGACTGCTATTTCCGATATTTATAAATGAAAGTGGTAAATGGATACAAGACATTACACATCATTTAAATTTGGAGATAATAAGATCTGAGAGTGATGTGAAGGGATGTCCTGACGCTGGTCATTAACCTCTGCGCATGATCTGGAAATGCAGATAAAGTGAACATCAGGAGGAGAGCAGTTAATGATCATCTCCAAGCAGCTCTCCTTCAGGATGAATTAGACAGGCATCTTAAAGGCCCTCATCGGTAGCACAGTTTGTAGGATCGTCTCCTTCCCACACCGACTGAAAAAGACCCGAGTTTGAGTCCCATCGATTACGTGAGGAATTTTATGGGCCTTTTTCACAATGTGGTTGAGTTAGTCTGTCTCAGAGGGTATCATAGTTTTTTCTTCCAAAAACGAGGTTTTTCGTCCAGAAAACAGAAAATTGACCACAGAAGACACGCAATTTACATTTGGAGAAACGAATTAAAATCTAGAAGATGAAAATGATTTGGAGGTAACAATACAGGAAACGTGTAATTGCTTGTGCAGTAGATAAGTGAAGATGAGGGCCATAGTGTCCTGTTGCCGTTTTATTGAATAATTTACTGTAGATATAGAAAGATTATAATTCTGTGGCATAAGGCAATTTTGAGACACTTAGAATATCCTGTCCAAGTTAGAGCCGTACTTAGGAGATGTTTTTGAAATGCTGCAAAGATTAGCAACGTACCTAGTGAGATTGGATCAAGGAAGACCATACAAAGAGAAATTTCAAATTTGTGGGTTACAGAGCAAAATAATTAAAATGTTTGACAGTTTAATCAAATACTGTGTTATTTTAAAGAAGACCAGATGTTAGAATGAAAAAAAAAGGCTTTTAATATTTTTTCGAAGCAATCGGATTGAGCAACTGCATACCTTCCAAATTGCTTGTAGAGTTGTTAGAAATTTTTTTAAACGCACGTCTCTTGACCATCGCCAATTCCTTTTCGCATTTCTTTTAATATCTTCTCCACTTTCAAATCGTGGTTCTTTTGTCGTGATAGATTAGATTTTGGTAGGAGCAAGAAGTAATTGCTTAGTGATTCTTATTCACTATCTTTCCTAATTGGAACAAATTCTTATGAATGAATTATTTTTGAAAACGATATTTCTTTTGTTTGAGAGAGCATGTGGATCGCCATTCCATGCTTTGTTCGTTTGTGAATCGTTACTTAAGGAGGAAAAATTACCATCATATATAGCGTTACTATTCAATACTTAAGGAGGGAAAATCATCAATAGTCTCAATGAGCTCTTCACATCCTTCGAGTTTGTCAGCTTTTAGTCATCACTCAAACAGTGCAGAACAAACCCAACGCAGATCTTTCGTTTTCCAAAATCTTCTGTCAGAACTGAATGAATTATTTCTCTATTAAAGTGAAGATACTCTTCTATCATTACGCTACCAACTGTCTACTGACGAGGGCATTTTCACATGATTCAGTGGCCCAGTCCTGGATCTTAATTGACAAACGACTTTGCAAATAAATATCCTTTACTATGTTGATAATACGAGGCCTGTCAGAAGAGTAATGAGATGAATTTTGTAATAAGTGTAATGGCAACACTGGAAACGAGTGACGCGCAACAGCATGTAGCGTGGTCCTTTCTCTGATCTCACTGTGTGTTAAACTCGCTAGAGGCAGTACGTCCGACCCTAGTGCAATTATCGTAGTCGCGTGTTTGTAAAGTGTGTTATAATTATGAACTGAGAACGGCCTATAGAAAGGATTCCATGTTAGGATCTTAAGTATTCCTTTGGCACAAGATGTTTTCAGAGGGATGTGAAACGGTAGAAGATGAGATGCATGACGGTTGGCCACCAACCACTCGAACCGATGATGATTTCCAAAGAGTGAGAGCGTTAATTCGTCGAGATCGAAGCTTAACAATCAGAATGACAGCCGACGGACTGAATTTTAAATTCAGACGCTGTTCACAAAATTTTAAGTGAAGATTTGACCATGCGAAAATGGACCTGAGAGTTTTGGGTGATGGACGTGTGTCTTGATTTTCTAGAAAGGTTACATATCGATACAGACACGTTGAAACGAGTCATTGCTGGTGACAAAAGCTGGTTTTTCCAGTACAATGCTGAAACCAAACGCCAAAGTGAGGAGTGGCACACGAAAGTATCTCCACGTCCGAAGAAATCTCGATTGACCAAATCATCAAAAGTGAAAATTATGATTCTCGAAGCATCATTCACAAAGAATTTCTGCTACAGGGACAAACAATGAACCAAAATTACTACAGAGAAATTCAGAAATTCTCGCTCAGTCACGGAAAAGTATCCTTCCTTCAAGTGCGACTAGAGACCAGTCAAAATTGAATCCTCCACCGCGACAACAATGCACCATCCCATTCTGCCTTCTCAATTACAGAAATTCTGGCGCAGAAGAGCATTCCAGTCCTCTCGCAACCGACGTATTCACCGGACCTCGCTCCATGTGATTACGTTTTGTTTCCAAAACTGAAAAAACTGTTCTCAAAAAGCTATCGACCGTATTATGTTTTGGGGATTGGGTTTTCGTGGGGTTATTGAGCCACATTACAATGCACATAACATAATTTATTGAATATTTTCACGTATTAGATCAAAATCAAACAAAATAAGATCCAACAAAAATATGTGATCTTGTGATCAACATTTATAAAGGTTCTTATAAGTTAGCTGGCAGCACTTAGGGGGACGTACATTTCTCGTCTGAGGGTCAGACGCGGCTGTGGGTTGCCAGTTTATCATACATAGAGAAAATTCAACTGAAGTTTATAAAGCTTTTAGCGGGGATGGTAAAATGAATAGAGGTCAAATTTTTACAGTATTAAGTGATGCTAGAACCGAAGGGGGAGGGGGACGTAAATTCCAACCAAAACGGCAGAATTATAGACTGGATTGTAGGAAATTTTCCTTGGTAGTGGGTTGTTAATCATTTCAATATACTGCCTCCATGAGTAGCCGAAGCCGATTTCTTGGAAGGATTCAAAGGCCAGCTGGCTTTCTCTGCTGCTTCCTTTCACTGTGTTAATATTAATGCAAATCGATGATAGGACACATCTGCACCTAATGTCTTAGTTACCTTGGTGATTAATGCAAAAAACTCCGCTGAACGATAGATTAGTTTCAGCAGCGTGAAGAACGGTTTTCTTTAAATGCAAATTAGTTGGTGTTATAGAAATATCGCTTTTCATATCAAAGGTGCATCTCAGACAGTAAACTCTGGTAAATCAAAACATGTTTTAGTATTTGGTTTCAGTAAATGGAAGATAATTACTAAAAGAGTATCTGCAGATGGTATCCATTATAGTCGAAATTAGAACAGCTGCTGCTGGCTTAGACAGGATTATCTGATCAATAATCGGATTACTACGTCGATGGCAACTCAGGAACCACTTAAAGGGATTACAAGTTAAACTCAGATCATGCGGACAATCAATGGATGATGTAATCTTTATTATGCAATTATATTAGAATTGACAGGTGGTACTGCAGAAAGTACACTTGAAATTACAGTAAAAGTCAGTTGTACTTATCTTAGAACAAGAGCCAAATCACAGATTAAAACGTGCATTTGGTAAAAGAGCTTTATTCTAGCTGTAATTCTCTACTATTATGATAACAATTTTTATTGCAAAAAGCTACATTAACTACATTAATCTGGATGCTAGAAGAAAACCAGACTATATCTGAAGAAAATGTTGATTCGGATCAAAGTATGGAATCAAAGGACTTTGTACTTTGCAAAACATTCAATATTGCACCTCAGGCCAGATACTCTAAATGAGATGGTGATCCCACCGTCTCATTCAAGGCATTAACGAGAGGTACAGTACAAATACAGCATAAAAACAAAGTTATAACATGTGTGGTCCTGTTGTGTTGTTTTGTTCTGTGCTCAGAGGAGCAGTGTAATGGCCTCACGAACGATCTTGGGCAAAGATCTTACAAGAATGGACAAAGATCCCTGATAATCTTTGCCCATTCTTGTAAAAGTTCTGGTGTAGGCAAATACGCCAGAAAACTGTCAACTGAGGTCAGGGGAGAAGAATATTCTGGATCCACTACTTCGTGTTGATGCATATTTGGCAGTGTTGAACACTTGCTGCTCAAACGACCACTGTCGCAGTTTACCACACCATTGAAAACTTCTGTTCTTCCCAGTCGTGTATGTTCATTTAGATTTTTGGTTACATCACTAGAAAGAATAAGTCGATCGTGATGGTGGAACACCTTTTGTGGTGTCTTACGTTTGATACAGAAAATTTTTGGCATCGATGGTTTAGATCCTTGATACAGTCTGCATCGATACATCTATCACCTCTGACCTTGCTATTACAGATTATTCCCCTGCACCAGCACTAATAACCATGTCTGCCACGTACTTAATAATTCTCCCCGCCTTTTCGATATCAAAGAATTAATTACCACGCTAGGATTACGAACCTCTCTTAAAAGTTTAGTTCATATTAGAATATTCAGTGCTCTAATAATTTCGTGGGGCAGTGTATATTTACCAGAATGAACACTTCTCTTGCATTAACCGAATTCTTTATTTGTTCAAATTAGCGTTGTCAGCATTCGTAGTTGTGATGTTAATGTAGGTATTATTTCTTTTACATTAAAGAAATGTGTACATCCATTTTGAATTTTAATATTTCTCTTAACTAAAAAGATAAAGAAAATTTTCTTAAGAATGAATTCAAAAAAACCATAATTCAAAAATTCTAGCACCGAAGCAAAGAAAGCTCTTATTTCATCAAAATGCCACCAATGGGGTGTATACTATTTTAAATCGTTGATAACAATCTTTTTCCGAAGTGGATTTTTCAACTTTAATCCTACTCTCAGACACTTGAAACCCACAATTCACAGCAAATTCTCAAGAGGCGAAAAAGAAATGACCTGACGCACGTTTGCTTTCCTATAGGGCGAGAGAATAGCTGCCACTTTATGAGAAACGAGAAGAGAATTATTGCCACTGCGGGATCTGATGGCTATTTCGTGTTGTGATAAAGGGAGGCGTTTATGGAGAAAACAGTACGTGGAGAGGTGAGTCACAGAAATCTATATTGAATTTATGGTGTGTCAGAGAAGTTAGAAAACAAGTCGATATTTTTTCAGAAATTATCTTTAAGTAAGTTTCTTTGTGTGGGTTTTTGTTTGTACTGATCAATGTTTGATTTTTTTTTTTGATCAATTTTAAGCTTAACCGTGATTAAAAATTTTAATAAAACTGATAAAATTCAATCGTAAGAATGACTTCCCAGCATAACAGTAGAGCATCAAAAGGAAGCTACATATACAGGGGCACTCCTTGGAAATTGTCTGGATTTGGTTTACCATTAAACCTCTATTCTCCATTGCTGAATGGATCATTGTATGCTGAGTTCCTTGCAAAGAAAAAGGTCTTTCTCTTGCAAAAGTTTCACGTATACGGAGTTCCGAACATCAACAAACATATTTTATATAAAAATAAATTACAGTATAACAGCAGAAGCTCCAAATACCGCTTACAGTAGCGTATTTCAGAAACATTTATTTCACTACTTTTGAAAGAGTAAACAACCAATTAGAACACCCACTTCTCTTCTTTGAAATATAATTCAATACTTTTTAATGGAAGGAGAGAGTTGGGAAAAATAATTTCGATTATCATTATATGAATTACCATTAACATTATTATGATTATCATCATAATAATATTCATTGCATTTTCGGTACAAGCTAGATGATTACTCTTTTTAATTGCGTTCATTATGTTTGTATATTGGGTTAAGATAATAAAATGTGTGGACCAATGAAATGCTGCCTATGTAATTTGACTTTATTCGGAAGATTTGATTCTTTCAAAGGCTATGATGGATGCTGTAATCAGCCTCATCAAAAACAAATTAACAAGTGCGGTGGAGGATGACTGCAATCGATCTAAGGTCTTACTCACACTACAACAGTGTGTACCAAGCTAGAAGAAATCAATGCATTTATGTCTAGCAAAATGCGCCAATGAGGAGTCTCTGAGGAGTGAAAATTGTAGACGCTTTCTTTCTTTGTTAGAGTAAAAAGCATGTTTTGTGCAAATTAACTGAATCTCTCCCAACATATCTAAAATATTCGGTATTCTTGGAGAAAAGGAATTTATATCGTACGATATAAATTCAGTTCTAAAAGGCCCAAATATAAAGGAATATATGTATTGTGTAGATGGTCCTTTGAGTAAACATTGGTATTTAAGTCCAGTCATTAATAGCTGAAGAGACAGTGTAGGAAGTAGCAGTGATATCTATATTTAATTCGTCATTTAGACAGCTAAAAGTATATGGTAAGCACAGTCAGCTTATGTGAAAGGAGAAAGTCTTCTATAAGTGTGGTGGAAGTGTCAAAGAGTGAATTTGGCATTAACATCTTACATTATAATAAGTGTGGCAGTACCTACCAGAGAAATAACTTGATCAAGATAACCAATATGGAGTGTAATGCCGGAAGTTGATGGGCAATACACTAAAATTAAAAAGTAAGAATCATAAGGAGTAGACACCCCCCTGATCACCAGAGCACTTACTTTATATTCTTCATTCGTATACTGCTTACTTTCCTCCAACTTTTTATCCACGCTCTGGGCTATTAGTTTATACGAGGGTAGGAGGATTGCTATTCCATTCCGTCCTACCATGGAACAGTGTCCCAACATCTGTGGTGGTGTTCCTAAACCGCTCTCAGGCTTCTAGATTCCATTAAAAAGAGGGTGGTTAGGTTAATTAATGACTCATCTCGAACAGTCTCTCCACTCTCTGTCTCATAGACTTTCTGTTTCTGTTGCATACCTTTTCTATAGATACTTCCATGGGCACTGTTCTGAATCTATGTCTATAATTCCCTACTTTCTTACAAACCAGTCGGAATCCATGCCATAAACAGCCAGCATCCTTACACTGTCCAACGTCAAACTCATAGAATCAACATTTCTTCATTTATTTATTCGTTCTGCTTCTATTCTTTGGAACACACTTCCTTCTCGCACATTTATCTAAAATTACAATCTACGACATCCAACACTAGTCTCAACAAGTACCCTCTCTTTACGCAGCCTTCACGCCACGCATGGTACTAAAGTATTATGAGTTCTAATTCCTTTCGTGTTTGGGGGGTCATCATAAAAAAATGCAGCACGCACATATGTCATCAAGTTGGTTGCTCTATGGAGCTGTGCCAGCAGAAAAAACCCTATTTGAAAACTACTGCGGACTTCACGCCAATGTAAATCATGTCTTTCTTTCTTAAAAGCCTTAAAAGTTTCTTGAGCGAAGATTGCGAGCGCAATGTTCGCTCAAAGGACTGAGCACACCCACTATATTATGCTTATTAGATCGATAATCCACTGGTTGGGCAGGCTCCGTTATTGGAACTAATGTTGCTTAAAATTCCTAGCATATGCTTATGGTATCGCCTGCTTCAACCTGCTATGGATTGACCACGTGAGAAATATGAAGATCAGCCAAACCAGAGCAGAAAATCACAGAATGTGATTGTCATTTGTATGCACTGAACTTCATCTTCCTCAACAAAAAGGCTACACTTGTATATTATTTTGTGCAGCCAGCATCTATGTAGAAATTAAATATTTTTCTTGGCAATTTTTTAATATGTATCCACTCGAAATCGGAAAAATTCCAAAATATGGTAAGGGTCAAGTTCCTCAGTTATAACCCTCGTGGGTAGCCAATTGGTAGAATCGTGAGGAATTTTTACGGCCTTTTTCCCAACGTGGCCAAGTTAGTCGGTCTCAGGCGAAGGTAGCATGGTTTTTTCTCCTGAAAACCCGGGTTTTTTTGTCCAGAAAAAGAGAAAATCGACCATAGAACACACCCAATTTACAGATAATATATACGGAGCAATGTGGCCTTAGTTACTGATGCTCCTAAAACCCTATTATCCCCTCAGTTGCTAGGTTTTGAAGGTTCGATTAAGTCCGGTTGATAATAACATATTAAAATCCTAAGAAGGATCTGTTCCATAGCTGAATCTTATCGTAATCTGGAAGATGTATTTATAAAATATTTCAGATGAAAGAGGCAGCAAAATATACATGTATAATTCATCGGAAAATTACGCTATGGAATTGGTTTATTGAGTTATGATGCTCTCGTACTTTAAGGAACTTTATTTTCCAAAAAGCAGTGAGGGAAAGCCTCTTGAAATGCTTTAAGATAAGAAGCTTTCTCCTAATATAAGTACCCGTTTTCGCTAATCACTTTTGAAACTATTGGAGTCTGTTGTTTACATCAATCACATTTCATGTACACAGAAGCTTCCTCCATCGGATGTCTTAATATCTTGGTTCATTTGGGAAACATTTTCGTTGAGTATTATTAATTTCCAAGCCTTGAAAGGTCTCTGTAAGGTTGTCCACATTTTTTGTTTCTTTACTGTTCCATTTTTGGTTGTGTGTGGAGTGGCAAGGAAGTCGGTAAGCGAGAATGTTCAGAAAGGAAGAGTGGAGAGGAAATTAAAATTTCCTCATATAGCTCAGGGCGCTTATAACTCGACTCTGGATTTCTGAAAGAAATTGATTGATCGCAAGCGTATTTACTCGCGAAAAAGCAGTTAAAAGCTAATGGAATGGAGAGATTTTATTATAAAAAAAATTGGGTAGCTTATCAGAGATCAAGAAAGGCAAAAATAATCTACTCGGTAGAACTGGTATTTTTCACCAGATGGAAAGGAATCCGGTAAAAAAGAAATTAAGATTAAGCAGTGGGAACCAGACACGTAGGCGCCGAAGTAATTAGAGAAATGTTAATTACAGACAAAAGTACACGCGTTTGAGTTCATCGTGATTGAATCAATCCCTCTTGACCCATAAATGCGGTAATGTTCTTGCATTTTCTGTCTTGAATACTGCTTTGAATGAACCCTAACTACGATGTAAAGGTCACTACATTTATAACGCGACTTGTTAATGCGGCAGGTCCAATGGACTATGAAGATAGGGAGGGTCTGGATGCTTTTTGGAGGGAAGTGCATGTTATGTAGGTAGCGCTTTTTTCACAGGGTGGTTAAGTTACTTAGTTTCCGGCGATGGCTGTAGGTGTCCTCCCCAATCAGGTTTTTGATTCAGCAAAACTAGAATACAAAGGATGGTCAATAAATATTTACCATCAGCTAGAGATAAAATTTGAGTTAGGATTTGAATCTTGGCAGGCGTGGCAACTTTCTAGAATTACACGTTTTTTTCCATCTGTGGATAAGCTTTTTCAGAGACTTTGAGCAGAAAATCGGGCTTCCACTTCAGTAATTACCTCTTCATCAGTGTGAAATCTGTGGCCACGTAATGGTTTCTTCATTTTAGGGAAGAGGAAGAAGTCTGAAGGTGAGAGGTCGGGAGAATACGGTGGGTTCTGCAGATTCTCAAAGCCACACGTAATTGCAAAGTCTACTATGAGAGCAGCTTGTGATCAGGAGCGTTGTCGGCTAGGGGACAGCACCTTTGGATATCTACCCATGCCCTTATTGGTAGCACAGTTAGTAGAATCGCTGTCCTCCCCACACCGGTTGGAAAATACCTGAGTTCGAGTCCCATCGATGACCTGAGGAATTTTTAGGGACTTTTTTTTCACAACGCCGCTCAGTTAGTCAGTCTCAGGCAAGGGTAACATGGTTTTTCTTCCTGGAAACTCGGGTTTATCGTCCAACAAACAAAAATTCGACCACAGAATATACTCAATTTACATACAGTGTATGCGAGATAATATGGCCTTAGTCGCTGATGCTCCTAAAACCCTACTACAACATCAACACTATCTTCCCGCATCTCTTCAACTTGGTAGCCCCTCGTAACTTTCCCGGGAAGGTACTACCCCGTTCCCGTGATGCTTTTACAGGTAATGTGTAAGGATGATACTTTTAGAGTTATAGAAGACCGACAATATTACACTGCTTGGCAAACAATTGAACCTTGGCTATTTAGAGATTGGCGAAGATGAATATTTCCATTGTTTGCTCATCTGTTTAATTTCTAGGTCACAGTGAGGTACCCAGCATTCATCCATCATCACAATTCAGTCAAACGCCTCAAAGATCGTTTTAACACTCTTTTCTGTAGAGCTCTTGAGGCTTCACCAATCTCGAAAGTCATCGTGCTGCCACCTTAGACATGTACAGGAACTCATGCATTATGGTGCAAACAGACTCATGGCTAATGTTCACTTCATTTGCTATGAAATTTATAGGCACACGGCTGTCTTCAAGGAATATATGTTCCACTTTGCCTTCACGGATAGCACAGTTGGTATAATCGCCATCATCCCCACGCTGGGTGGAAAAGACCTGACTTCAAATCTCGTCAATGATGCGAAGAATTTTTATGGGTCCTTTTCACAACGTGAGTGAGTTAGTTGGTCTCAGGCGAGGGTAGAATGGAACAAACACCCGGAAAATCTTGTTCCAGAAAACCGACCATAGAACACGTAGTTTACAGACATAATACTGTATATACAACACAATAGGTTTAAGTTACCTAAAATTCTATAATAACAATTGTTCCACTTTAGCCACAATGGCAATGTCTGTGACTGAGATTGTTCGTTTTTCTCTTCGAACCTTGTGCACATTACTTTACCCACGCCTGAACTGTCTTCTCCAAATTTTCACAGTCTCATATGATGGGAAATCCTTCCCATATAGAAATTTTATCTCCTCATGGATATACGATTGTAGTTCGCACAAGTACGATATGTTTTTGAGTGTCAGTGAGGAAGAATGGATCAACGTCGAGATCTTTCTGACTTCGAATGTAGAACGACAACAAGCCAAAGATCACACATTGGACAGCCACGTGTGACCACGGACAAACTGCAACGCCATGCCACAAGGCCCGACAATAGGTTACTAACTCATTTTAGAATCATGATAATGAATTGTTTGTTCGCCCATGGCTGCCCAACTGGGCCAATCTCAACCCAATTGAACATGTTTGGAATCTACTGGAAGAGGAAATTCGATGCTACCACCATCCACCTGACAATATGCGGGGATTAGTAGACGCATTAGTATTAGTATTAGTAACGGCCGCATGGTGCAAGAAAGCCTATGGCTTATGCTGCACCAGCCAAAAAAAAAAAAAAAATCCGAACAAAACAATGATAAAAATAAATAAAAAAATAGATAAATAAAATAAATAACTAATTAATAATAATCAATAAATAATAAAATAAAAAAATAAATAAAAAGGAAATTAAACCTATCATCCTATGCGCTTCCCTTACCCGAAAGTACTATCCAGATGACCTTTGAATTTCCCCAAACTGTCGGCCTCTACCACCCATGAAGGCAACTTATTCCAGTAATTTATAACTCGCTGGCTAAAATAAAACTTCCTGCAGTCCAATCTAAACATTTCCCCCCGTAACTTGAATTTATGTCCCCTAGTTCTAGCATCATTTATAATCTTGAAAATTTTGTCCTCATTCATTTTACTGATGCCTCTCAGAGCCTTAAACACCTCAATCAAATCTCCTCTAAGGTGTCTAGTTTCCAAACTCTGCAACCCACATATTCGAAGTCTTTCATCATAAGGACGCCCTTTTGCCGATCTCACCAGGCGAGTTACCCTTCTTTGCACCCTTTCAAGAAGCTCGATGTCTTTCTTTAGGTGCGGTCTCCATACTTGAACACAGTATTCCAAGTGTGGTCTAACATAAGCCTTATATAATGGGATTATCCCGTCCCTATCTCTACTTGCAAAAGTTCGATAGATTATCGATAGGACACCATGGGCCTTCCTTGCAAACTGTTTACAATGATCAGAGAACTTCATGTCTGACCGTATCTTAACACCCAAGTCCCTTTCCTCCAGTACTGGGTTTAGTTGAACTCCACCAAGTGAATACGTTATTTTGGGATTACTGTTTCCCAGGTGTAATACCTTATACTTTGTTGGATTAAAGCACAGCTGCCATTTTTCTGACCATTCCTGAAGTCTATCTAGGTCTCTCTGAAGAAGCTCAGCTTGACAGTGATCATTAACTACTCTACCAATTTTAACATCATCTGCAAATTTAGACATCACGCCCTCTATCCCTTCATCAATGTCGTTTATGAAAATTAAAAACAACAGTGGTCCTAATACTGATCCTTGGGGAACCCCACTTCTTACATCAACCCAATCTGAGGAATAGCCATTTATCACAACCCTCTGCCTCCTGCCCTGAAGCCATCCTTCTATCCATCTAAGGATTTTCCCAGTGATTCCAACCTGTTCCAGCTTATAAAGCAACCGCTCATGTGGGACTGAGTCAAAAGCTCTGCTGAAATCTAAATAAACAATGTCGAAATTATTCCCTAAATCCAGCTCGTGAGTGACCCTTTCGAAATAGCGAACCAGATTTGTTAAACATGATTTTCCCTTTACAAAACCATGCTGAGTATCCTTGAGAATTTCAATTCGATCCAAATGATCCTGAATTCCACCCTTGATCATTGCCTCCATGATTTTCCCTACTACTGAAGTCAGACTGATAGGTCGATAATTTCCAACTTCACTTTTAGAGCCACCCTTATGTATGGGAGATACATTTGCACTTTTCCAATCCAAGGGAATCTCCCCAGAGTCTAGTGATGCTCGCATAATTAGCCTCAATGGTTCAATGCACTCGCTTGCCGCCTCTCTTAAGATTATAGGGTATATTCCATCAACTCCAGGAGCCTTACTGGTCTGTAGGCTCGAAAGTTTTTTCATTAAATAATCTTGCGAAATTTCAATATCATTAATTACATATATTTTAACTTCGCTCCCACAATTTCCCATTGCCACAAAAGGCTTTTCATTTGTAAATATCGATGCAAAATAACTGTTGAGTTCATCTGCAACGGCAGCTGGTGTATTTATTACTATCCCATTTCCCTTACGTAAAGGTCCGATCTGGTTTGTCCTGCTCTTCTTGGCATTTATATATGTGAAGAATTTTTTATCCCCCCTCTTTTCTCTGTTTGCTAGTGATTTCCCATAAACTGCCTTTGCCTGTCGAACCTTTTCTGTGGCTCTATTACACATCACCTTGTAGCTGTTATAGGCTTCAGTACTTTTTATTGCTCTGTAACCTTTCCATGCCACCTTTTTCTGCTCAAGTAATGCGGCAACTTCACTATTCATCCAACTTGGAACCCTTCTCGTGGAGTATTTTTTAAATGGTATATACGCATTCAAGGAATCTGTGATTAATGTTTTAAAAGCGTACCACAGTTCAATTGTATTCATTCTCTGCGCGATATCTACCCAGTTAATAGAGGCCATGTAGTACCTTAAGGCATCGTAATTTCCTTTTCTGAAATTAAAACCCATTCCTTTGCCTTTTACTTCTGCTACCTCTCTCGTCATCATCCACCGTAGAACTCCGTGATCACTTCCTGCTACTGGTTCCTCTACTGTCAGCCCTGTTATGTCATCTGATTCATGTGTGATGATGAGGTCTAGGATATTCTTTTCTCTAGTACTTTCCCTGACATGTTGATACAAATAACAGTCATCTAGTTGATTTAAAAATTTTGTTCCCCATGTCGAGTTTCCTTCCCATTTACTCCAATCAATTAGAGGCAAATCGAAATCACCCATAATAAGACATTGATGCTTACTTGCCCATTCCATTTGCATGTAGAGGCTTTTGTCATAATCTTCACAATCACCTGGTCTGTAGATTACTCCTACTCGCATTATACCTTTGTTTCCAACTATCTCATACCATACAGACTCTATACTAGCACGTGAAATGTCTGAATCCGGGAAAGCTATCGTGGCACTCAGGCTGCTTCTGATAAGGAGCATTACCTCACCACCCCTTCTATCTAACCTATCCTTCCTAAATACATTATACAAGCCGTACTGAAACTCATCATCCCCAATTTCCGGGTGGCACCACGTCTCTGTAAGCCCTATTATGTCCGCGTTACTTGTTTTAACCAGCATTTCGAATTCGCTCATTTTATTGACGACACTTCTAACGTTTCTGTATAAACAATTAAGATTTACTGTTCTTGTATATTTAACAACCCTAACAACCCTTGAAGTTTTTTAGGCTCTCTTCCCTGATATTAGCTATCCGCTCACGTGAAACGTTTCTGCCCCCAGAACATCTAGATAATACGTCCAGTTGGGGTAACAGATAAGAACTCTTAAGGTATGTGCAAGAGTTATTTTGACCAATATTATCAGATAAACGCGTGTCAGTATTACCCACATCCCCCCTAACTAGCAGTTTCCCTGAACCTTTAAGGTATCCTCAATAATACTGGCAAAAACTTTTGCACCACCTTTGTTTAAGTGTATCCCGTCTCTACAAAACAAATCCCTTCTACCTACAAGTGTGGGCCATGCTGATAGAAATTTACCCCCTAAAGCCTTGCAGATTCCTTCAAGTCTTGAGTTAATCCACAAGGCTCTTAACATATAATCCCTCCTATCGTGTCTGGGCAGAATTGCAGACACATAGACATTATGGCCTAGCTCGCGACATTTCCTCAGCATGGTCCTGTATTTTTCCAACAAATCGTCAGATCGTGTACGTTTAATATTATTTGTCCCCACATGAATAATAATATTTTCTTTACCCCCTTTAAAATCTGACAATCTGTTGGTGACATCATCAATAGTTGCTCCCGGCAGACATACCCTGGTTCTGCTCCACCTATCTTTATTACAAAAAATATTCCCCGTTTCCCTGACAATGGAGTCTCCTAATAAAACAATGTCCTTTTTAACCAGAGTAGTTTGCACTTGGTTTTTCTGTTTTGAGGCTCGAATCGGGTGTGCATCACTTGGTAGATTGCTGGACTTTTGAGTTCCTGACGAGCTCCCAGATGCATTATTTTCGAGGGCAAGCACTCGTTTTTTCAGGGACTCAAATTTGGTCATTGTGATAGTAGACAGTGTATGAGCTTGCAACACCTCGTGAAGTCCATGCCAAGACATATAAGGGCTGTATTATTGGCAAAAGATGGCTCCACGAGATATTAGGTAGGTGTTGTTAACAAAGTCAACTCACTGTATGTACTTAATATCAAATCCCTAACTCAAATATTTCTAGGTTGAGTTAATATTGACCGCCCGTTATACATTCAAATTACAGACTCAATCCAGTTACACCTCAGAGCCTTAATTGCTTATTTGTAAAAAATAAACATCTATCTCTTTTGTTGTGTTTAAAAAATCATTTTGCACCAACGTTGTACTGAATGTTTTTATTAGCATCTCAGTGTTAATATATCAAAGGTTAATATTTTATTGTTAATGTACTTATGTTAATTTTAATAACATAATTGCTCGTGGCATAATTCCTTGTAACAACAAACTCTAGCCTATTGTAAGTCCACTCAGCAAACAAATCCTGGCTCTGCTCTGATGTGGTCATTAGTAGATCCGACAGACGGGTGTCTCAAGAGGCTAAATGAGTTGTTATGGTAACCATATCTTAACGGCCGTCTCCAAATCGCGTTTTACCCTTCCGACAATCTATCAATGTCCTCTTATCTCGCGTCATGGCCAAGAAAGGGTACACACACAATAAACTGCAAAGTTATCGGTAAAAATGGAACGAAGTGGTGTCTTCTGAGGGAAGCTCGCCTAATGACTGTATTGTAGTTCCCTAGATGCCCTCACGGTTTGGAGGGAGGGTTCACTGCATGCTGGCAATGAATGAAATAAGAAAAGTAATGATAGCGACTTCCGCTGGATGTTCTTTTATGTCAGCGAAGGAGAGGTGTTGGGAAGCATTGGTAATAATAAAGAAGTCATTACTTGGAGGAAGTGGGTCGACACAGGAACTTTCTCTCATTGGATATCTTCAGATATTTCCAATAATCTACTTCTTTACTGGTTAGAAGATCCGAAGTAAAGCTGCACGGGGGTTGTCGGTTCTTTTTCAAATACTGTTTTTAAGCAAATCGATTAATGCAGTTCTGTGTAGAAAACTTCCGGTGATGGCGCAGAACCAGAGTTGATCTTTGACATCCAAATCACGCCCTTCCATTTATCTCTGTTTTATAAAGCCGTTGGTAATCTCCTAAGCGCTTAGAGACAGATGATCCTGATGGGTTATTTGTAGTAAATCAGAAGCACTCACTATCTGTGACAGGAATCGCAGCTGACAACATGGCTATTGATTACCGCTGTCCAATGTTTTCCCTTCCTAATACCCCTCCCTTCCTTTTGTTTTTTCACATATTTTGTTTTAATCTGCGTACATTTTCTTCTTTTTGATCTACGCAGCCCAAATCTCTGCAGTCAAGTTACTTTCCGGACTTCAGTTAAACTCTGGACTCACCGAATTTTTTTTTGGACTCCATAAAATTATGGAGTCCATGTCAAGACCGTGATAAGATTGCAAAAGTAATTCCTTTTTAAGTTGAAATAAGGGAGAATATACAGTGAGTTTCTGCTTATTAGGCATACCTGCCTAATCTTGTTAATGATCCGGGTTTGGTGGTAACACAGCAGTGATTCGCTTTGGTACGGTCTGCATAAACTTCAAGCAATATGCGACCATATATGGATAGCATTTTGAAATTTCTGTAGAGTCGATGATAATGGTTTCTAATGGCGGATCACCCTTTGGATGTTACCTCATACCGTATGGAAGGGCCCTCGTGGGTAGCACAGTTGGTAGGATCGCCATCCTCCCCACATCGGCTGGAAAAGACCTGACTTCAAGTACCATCGATGATGTGAGGAATTTTTTTGGGCCTTTTTCACAACGTAGCTGAATAGTTGGTCTCAGGCGAGGGTAGCATGGTTTTTTTCTCCCGGAAACTCGGATTTTTTGTGCAACAAACAGAAAATCGACCTCATAACACGCGCAATTTACAGACAATGAACACGGAGTAAGGTGCAATGTATCCATTGTATTACTATTATTATTAATCGCCGATGCTCCTAAAACCCAAAAACAACAACTTTATGCGGTTAGCAGCTTTGATCCCAGAAAACATTGTGATAGTAGAGCATTAAATATGGCGGAAGTGCAGGGGAAAGCAATGTGCGTGTTGTGGCTGTGGAATACCAAATTCTCATTGACTCTAAAGAGACGTTATCAGCAGGAATTACAGAAACATTTTCCTGTAATTACTGCTGATCATAATCTGAACAAGTGGAAGGATCCCATCAGAATTCAGCGTGCTCAACCCATTCAAGGCCTTATACACCTCAATCAGATTACCGCGCAGGTGCCTAGTCTCCAGCCACTGCAATTTGTAGAACTTAAGCCTCTCTTGGTAAGAGTATCCCTTCATTCCCCTCACTAATCTTGTTGCCCTTCTCTGTACACGCTCAAGAAAATCTACATCCTTCCTAAAATGAGGTTTCCAGACCTGTACGCAGTACCCAAGGTGGCCTGACCATTGCCTTATACAGAGAGACAATCACCTCCTTTTCCCTGCTAGAAAAATTCCTATATATCATTGACAAAACACTATGACCTGCCCTGGCAGCCTGTCTGTATTACTCAGAAAACTTCATATCTGACTGCAAAATTACTTCCAGGTCTTTTTCATTTTCTACCACCTTAAGTGTAGTACCACACAGTTGGAACGTTTCTCTGGGGTTACTTCTATCCATATGCAGTACTTTGCATTTGTCAAGGTTAAACTTCAGTTGCCACTTCTCAGCCCATCTGCCCAAATTTTCTAGACCCTGTTGTTGTGGCACACTGCCATTGCTGTCATTAACAACCCTGCAAATCTTTGTATCATCTGCAAATTCGACTAAGCCTGATATACCTTCATCAATATTATTGATAAATATACAAACAATAGTGGACCCAATACCGAACTCTGTGGGGCTCTACTAATAACATTAGTCCACGAAGAGCAGCACCCATTGATTACCACCCTCTGTCTTCTTCCACTCAACCATCCTTTTATCCATTGTAGCAACTTACTCTTAATACCATTCTTCTCCAATTTGTACAGTAGCCTTCCATGCGCAACAGTGTCAAAAGCTTTCCTGAAATCCAAATAGATGATATCAAAATTATTTTTTGCATCCAGTTCCTTTGTAACTACATCATAATATCCTATCAAATTTGTTAGACAAGACTTACTTTCCCTTAACAAACCCATGCTGTGTCTGAATTATTGCTGCAGTCTTGTCTAGATGATCCTGCAATGCATCTTTAACCAGTGACTCCATTATTTTACCTGGAACAGAAGTTAAACTAACTGGTCTGTAATTACTCGTGTCGCCCTTCGATCCCCCTTTGTGAATTGGGGATACATTTGAACATCTCCAGTCGGTGCGGACCTCCCCTGAGTCCAAGGATGATCTCATAGTTATGGGTAAGGGTTTGCTTACTTCCTTTTCTGCCTCCTTTAATATAACTGGATTGATCCCATCCACCCCAGGCGCCTTTCTTACGTTTAACTTCAATAATTTCTCCTCCACTTTGCTTTGAGTTATTACAAAATCATTAAGCACCCTGCTACAATTTAATAACCTTCTGGCATTTTCAAACCTTAATAACTACTCATGTGTGAATGTAGATGCAAAATAATCATTCAGTTTGTTTGCTTTCTGAGCAGGATCATCAACAGTCGAACCATCGATATCAAGTGGACCAATCAGATTCATCCCCTTCCTTTTAGAATTTATATAAGTAAAGAAATCCATGCTGTTTTTCTTAGCATACTTTGCCAAAGATTTCTCATAATCTGCCTTCGCCTGCCTAACCTCCTTTGGGACTTGATTACAGACAAGCTTATATATCTGTCATAGGCTTCTGTGTTGCCTGATAATTTATATGCATCCCATGCATTTTTCTTCTCTGTCACGAGTCCCATTAGTTCATTTGATAACCATTTAGGCCTAAACCTTGAACAATATTTATTAATAGGTATGAAACTTTTAGTAGCATCCACGATTAATTTCTTGAATGCTTCCCATTTAGAATTGAATGTTGGTAACATCATTAGTTGTTCCCACTGAACAGAATTTAAAAACTGTCTGAGATTACTGTACTCACCTTTACGGAAGCAAAAACCCTTTCCTTTACCCCTGATGGTAGTTACATCTTTAAGTAATTCCCACTTCAGTATATTGTGATCACTTTCACCCAGTGGTTCCTTTATCTGCAAATTCTTAATGCATGAATAATCACTGCTAATAATCAGATCAAGAGTATTACTCCCTCTGGTTGCCCTTCGAACATGCTACTGTAGAAAACAGTCATCCACTAAATTCACAAAATCTTGTTAGTGTGCGAGTGACCAACCCACAGGTTCCAGTCAATATCTGGGAAGTTAAAATCCCCCATTATAAGACATTCTGATTTACTAGCCCACTCTATTTCCCTGTACAGTTTCTTATTATACTCATCAGAGTCATTAGGCCTATAGCACACTCCTACTCTCAATTTTGATCTCCCAGTGCTTATGTCACAACAAACTGACTCGACATTGAACTATCCAGCGATGTCGACTGGCTTCACTTCCTTGGATTTTATGTGTTTCTTAACTAATAGCATAACCCCTCCTCCCTTCTTATCCTGTCTATCCTTTCTGTACAAATTGTACTCCCCAAATTCCAGTTCTGCATTCCTTATATCTGTGAGACACCACGTCTCTGATATCCCAACAGTATCTGCCTTTGATGTCTTGACCAACACTTCAAATTCATCAAATTTATTTACTATACTTCTAGCATTGGTATACATGCAAGTATACATGCACTTATTCTTATTCTTAGTTACTCTAACACATACCATATACCCACCTGTTTCACGATGATTGCCATCAGTCCCTGAAACCCCAAGCACTCCTCGCTGAAGGCCGCTGCTTATTCTAATAGAAGTAGTGCAAGAATCACCTTCACCTCTGCCTGCGGTTACTTTTAACCTTTTAGTCTGTGAAACCCGCTAAGCTAGCAGTTTTCCGACCCACCTAACACTGCCTCGATAGCATCAGCAAATATTCTTGCATCCTTTCTATTTAAGTGTATCCCATCCTGTAGAAGCAGTCTCTCCTGTTAACAAGCAAAGACCATGCTGAAAAAATTCTACCCCTTGAGCCTTGCACAAGTCCCTCCAGGGCCGAATTGATTGACAAGGCTCTCATCATGTACTCCCTCCTATCGTGTCTGGGCAGAATTGCAAACACTCAAATTTAACCCTAACTCACGACTTTTTTGCAACATTGACCTGTACTTGTTAAGTAAATCTGCAGATCTCCTACTCTTAATGTCATTGGTGCCAACGTGTACAACTGTATCACCTTTTGTGCCCTTAAAAGATGATATATGCTTTACAACATCATCAACTTTTGTCCCTGGCAGACATACCCTGGTCCTATTCCATCTATCCTTTTTACACAATCTATTCCCCGTCTCACTGACAATTGAGTCACCAACAATAACTATCTCCTGTGGGACCAGCGCATTCTGCCTTGGACAATTCCACTCTGTTGCCTGATGCCCAGCAGTGAGCTCTGGCGTTGAGTTGGGCAGCTGAGAGCTTGACGGGCCCCTCATATTAATTTCTTCGGGGGCATCTACCCTACACCACAAGCTCTCATAGACTCCCATTAGAACGCTGAGTTGACGCCTAATTTCTAGACAATCTCTGCACCTGGCACATACAAATACATCCTCATTGGCTAGATCATGTTCTATTCCAGAGAGTTCGGCAAACATTTCACAAGTTTCACATTTTTTTAGGCTGTAATGGATTGGAGAATCGCCCCCCCCCTCAGTTCTCCCCCGAGTCACAGCACTCCTGCCACTTTGTGCTCGTTGCTTTGCTTCTCTAGTCTGGGACATGATATTTTAAATTAATAAGATCATTAAATTTAATTAATCAATTGTTAATACTACACTATCTAATAGAATCCTAAATGCAGTGATGCGTATTACGCTATATAATTTTACGTTAGAGCTACCTAAAGGTAAAGTGCAGCCATTATCAACCCACTGCAGGATGGAAGCCTCCTCAACAATTCATGCTGAGGGAAATGGACCATAATCTGTCACGCTGGTCCAGTGCGGGTTGGCAGATCGACCGTATTCAGCAGTCAGGGGCTTGAACCCCGGTCTACTCAAAGAGCGTGCGCTACTGCACTCCCGCACCTGACCACTCGGCTACGGAGGCACTTAGAGCTACCTAGTTACCACAATTAAAAATTTGAATTCCCTACCACTCTATACAAAAACAATGGCTGCAAGATTCAAACTAAACAAAGGTTTTACGTATATTAAGTAGTAATCTAGAAAAACTCTTTATCTAAATTAAAAATAACCAGCATAAAAATAACCGTAGTCCCAAGGTGTGGTGTGAACTGTCCTTCAGCCAGATGATTGGGCCAGTTTTCTTCCACCAAAACTTATGAACTCCGCAAATTACCTAGATATGCTCGAATTGTACGCTACACCTCAGTTGGAAGATATGCAGCCACACGTGTTCTGTCAGCAAGATGGAGCACCACCACCACACCGGAACTTGCATGTGCGCGCTTTCCTCATTAAAAAAAATTTCCTAACCAAAGAATCGGTCGAGATGGTCTGAGGCAGTGATTTCCATTTCTCAAGAGATGCTTCAAAACACTAGGAATGAAATCGGCTACCATCTTGACATTCTACGTGCTGCCAAAGATGTCCAGTTGTGTGATAAGAAATTCTTTGCGTTGGTTTATCAATTGCAACAGATTGTTTTGCAATACCTATTACAATAAAATTTTAATCGAGCTTCCATAATCAGGTGAATAATTTATAGATACCCTCCACAGCAGTTCTCTATGGAGAGAATGGGGTGCCAGATTTTACACCATCGCAAGATAAAGAGAGTGAATTCTTTCAATGGCGGATTACAGCCATTTTAAGCATAGTTAAGAGTAATGGGCCTATTGAGGATCCTGGAGGGACTCTCATATTTAGGGAATAAGATTTACATATTTTTAGATAGAAAATCGAGGGAAATCTGAATTTACCTCGAGAATTGATTAAATATATCAGATGGAAGTTGGAGTCAAGAAATTTATCACCTTTTATAACAGCTGGACTAAAATCACTTAAATTTATTTAAAACAATTCCCTTTGAAAAGGAATTTTAGAACACTATTTCATTCATTTTTTTCTATTTCTATTCTTTAGAACAACCTTCCTTATTTAATACATTTTTCCTGAAATTAAAAACCCTCAGATATTCGATTCCAATACCAAATAACTTTCTTCAAACTTCGCAGTCCTCAACCCATTATAAAATACTTTACGATTCAACGAATATTCTTTATTAGAAATACCAAGAAAACATTTTTATTTTGTTCTTTCATTTTACATTTATTTTCTTATTAGCTTTTCAAGTTTCGTCTTCTTTCTCTCTTTGTCTCTATAACTTTAATTCCTCCCATTTGTCTCTCTCTTTCTCTCTGTTTTCTGTTTACTCTTTCGTCCACCTTCATGTTTACTTCAAGAGGCCATCATTATCTTTTCTGATCCCGCATTCAGCCCAGACAGCTAATGAAATTAACTCCCACATCTCTCTTTATCTTTCTAGTGCTTGTAATTGCGATCACAGCGCGTACTTTAGGGCTGTCTCTTCTGTTTTTCTGCAGCTGTGATTATTTCCGGCATGTTTTTTTCCTTCTTTCTTATTATTGTGTTCAACTCCTCTTCTTTAACCTTTTAAGAAATCTCTGTCTTTACTTAAAAGAAACCAAAATTATTACAGGAGAAGAACACTGAAAGAAAGAACGTCTCAAAAAAGGAGAAATGATTCTTAAAACTTTACAATAAAATTTAATGCTTTTTATAATTTCTATTACAATTTTTTTAACGTTCTGGAAAGTAAAGCTGACTCCTTTTTCAGGAGATAGACATTTTAGAATTTGTTTGGATTCGCATTTTATTAATTTTTTCAATAAACATCCGATTTCTTCAAAGATACTTTGTTTCCTAATTATTCTGAGACCGAGTTTCCATTCTCTTCCACTTAACAACCACCTGATGGCTAATTAATTTTCAGAAGATAATTACCCAAGCTTTCAGATTTTACGAAATTAAGCTCGCATGATTTGACGTAAAATGAGCATGGATGCTCTCTCTCTCTCTCTCTCTCTCTCTCTCTCTCTCTCTCTCTCTCTCTCTCTCTCTCAGTGATCAACCAATCTCAGTTAACTCACGCGAGTCATAATAAATATGATGGATGGTTAAAATTTTAGAAATATGATGAATGAAGCGATTGAAATTTGAGTGTTCTGCGAACTGTTTTTCACTTGGGACACTTCTAAGCTCTTCTTACTATCGATCGCATTATAGGCTGTCTTAATGCAGCTAATGGGGGCGTCATTGTGGTCCGAGATTATATTTGATTACAGTGGACCCTATTAGAGGTTTGCTCATTGTCGGACTCTATCGACTATTTACTGGCTAATTGTATGGGTTTATGAGGGCGATGGGTGGTATTGAAGAGATTATGGGGGTTTATGGGGTTTCCAAAAGGCTTGTTTGTCATTAGTAATATTAGTAATTACTGACAGAGAGAGTTAGACGTTTCGTGGTACTTTCTGTACCACTTCTTCAGTGTCTCTAAAACTGAAGAAGTGGTACAGGAGTTGTTAACTTCATTATTTTTTTACTGGTGGCTGAGTTAGTTGGTCTTAGGAGAGGATAGCATGATTTTTACTCCTGGAAACTGGTTTTTCAGGTTATAAATATTTTATGGTTGCTGTTGCCCAAGTACAAGACAGTTAATTTTACTGCTGCACAGCTGACCATCCTTGAAGCCTGTCCAACTCATCCCGTGGGAGCGCAGTTTGGTACTAAACGTTAACCACTCTCGTAGAGTTAACGACATAGAGAGAGGGATATGCAGTGGAAAAGAGATTAAGAGATAAAATTAAGACTGCAAAAGAGAGATTAAGATTAAGAGAGCAGAAGAAATTAAGCGAACATAGACAGCAGAAAAAGATTAAGAACAGAAACAGGCAGTAGAAAAGAAAGATCTAGAGAGACAAGATGAACATAATGGATCAATAGAGAGATTAATCCATTATCTTCATCGAAGACAGAATTTTAAGAGCGAAAAAAGACAATTTTTCAAGATCGCTATTATGGGAAAATAACAGACAAAAAGAGAGAGCCTGATACACAGAAGGAGAGAGAGAAAGGACAGTAGAAAAGAAAGATTGAGGGAAATTGATAGTATAAGAGAGAGATTGAGAGAATCCGACAGCAGGATATAGAAAGAGATTAAGAGAGCGAGCGAGAGAGAAAAAAGACAATTTTTCAAGATTTCGATTAAGAGAGAAAGATAGACAAAAGGAGAGAGGTTGATGGACAGAAAGAAAGAGACTAAGAGAGGGAGAGGAGAAAGAAAAATAAGCGGAAGAAAAATAAACAGGAGATACAGGGAGAAGATAAAACTAAAGGGAAGATTAATAATTTTTGGTTGTTTCTAATTAACGCCTAGACAGCAAAATGCGTGAAGTGTAGGTATATAATGTCTATAAAATGTCTATTCTATGATTGATTTAAGTGGTTCTCCTGGATTTAAAATCAATTTCCAGGAGAAAAATGGTGCGACTCTTGTTAAACACCGACCTTTTTTGGACAGGATTCGAACCCAAGCCTTCCCACATGGTGTGAAAGGCAGCGATGGTAACCACTGTTAGAAGAGAGAGAGAGGGGGGTCGTATTTTAAGAGAGATAGAGTGAAGGGAAAAGAAAGAGGTTGAGAGACTGATTCACAGAGGGGTAGGCAGGAGAAGAGAGAGAGATGGATAGAGGACTAAAGTATAAAAAAGAAAGTGCAATATTAAGAGAGGCATATAGAAGGAAGTAATACGGGAAAACCGAATCAGGAAGGGAGGAGGAGATAGATTAAACCGGAACTATGATAACAAGAGAAGGAAGCATTCCAGAACGTGTTGTTATTGATTGAGTATGCAAATGATCAGAACGAGTTTATTGGAGGATCTCTGTTGGTTAGCTCGCAACTCTTAAACGGCCATCTATCCTCTGTCTGTGCTGCTTGATAAATACCTCTTTGCTGTTTCCTCATCCACTTACATTTCCGAATCTCTTGTTCATGGGTTTCCTCGCTATCGACAGCAGTTATGGGCCGTCTACTACATAAAAGATTTTCTTCTATCCACTGCGGACAAGGTCGAAAGAACGCACATCGAAGATACTAGCTATCGATTGGTGGGAGCTCCGTTGGGGTACGTTTACTAGCACTCCTTCCACCTCCATGAATAAACGACCGTATATAGACGCCGATGATTTGCTTTCGGCTCTTGTTTTCGAGCCAGTGGAGGCAAGTTTCGTTAAGTATCTTTTTATCAGAAGCTACCTCGTTTGGCAGACGACGGTTGAGTTGAATCTAATGATGGTGATGTTCATGTTAGTCCGAAGTATTTCGACTGTTCAAAATAACAAATCAATCCGGAAGAAAATGAGTTAGAAAAACGTTGCGGTTATCGTGCTCATGTCCTTTTTCAAGTAAAGCAGCGGCCCTAAATACTTATTGGGAAAATTCAGAAGACACTCGTTCCTGAAATGTTTTCTTATATGCGAAAGTTTTAAGATGATATCTTCTCCCTCAATCAGGGCTGTTTTTCCTAAATCGTATTTCTCTTCCAGTCATCGAATGAATCTCTTTTGAATAAAAATGTTTTCTTTGGTCATGATTAAAGCAGATCTTTACTATCTATATTATATCATTATCCATACCTATATCTATATTATATCACTATCTATATTATTATATTATCTATATATCATCTATATCTAATTGTTATATTATTTATATCTATCAATATTATCTATATCTATATTGTTATATTATTTATACCTATCAATATTATCTATATCTATATTGTTATATTATTTATAACAATATCTGTATTGTTATATTATTTATACCTATCAATATTATCTATATCTATATTGTTATATTATTTATATCTATATTATTATATTATTTATATCTATATTATTATATTATCTATATATCATTTAACAATATTATCTATATTATATCACTGTCACTATCTACAGTATATCACTATTTAGCAGAGGCAAAGAGAACCCTCTATTAATTCTCATTATGAATATTGAATTATATTAATCATGTTTCTCTAGACCTCTCTTCACGATAGTGTTAATGCAAATGAAGCACACAGAAGATATGTAAGAAAAATAAAAAATGTGTGGATATATTTCTTTAACTTGAAGATAGACAGAAGCAACAGGGACTTCAGAAAAACAGAAAATGTTTACAACGAACTACTTATTTGCAATACTTATTTTTTACAGGCCAGGAATGAATTTTGAGATGGCCGGAGACAGAGAGAGAGAGAGAGAGAGAGAGAGATAGAGAGAGGATCAAAAAGAGTGACAGAGGAGGAGAGACCGAAGAAGACAAAGAAGAGAAAGGATAAGAAGGGAAGTAGAAAAAGGAAAAATCAAGAGAAGATGGTAATGTGAGTAGTATTAAGAGAAGAGAGAGAGATTAGGAGGAAAGAGAGATGATAAAGAGGGCGAGATAGGAAGAAAAAGAGGAGAGAATGGCAGGGAAGAAAGAATAGGAAAGAGCAAGAAAAAAGAAAAGGAATAAGAAAGAGAAAACAAGGAGGAAAAGAGAGACAGAGAGAGAAGTAGAAAAGGCAAAATCAACAGAAGGGTAGTGTGCAGGTAGTGTGAAGATAAAACAGAGCGAGAGAAGAGGGGGAAAGAGAGAGGGTGAGGAGAGTAGAAAAAGGAAAAATTAAAATACGGTACTGTGAGTAACGTGAAGAGAAAGCATAGCAAGAGAAGAGGAGGAGGAAAACCACCGGGAGAAGAGGTGAGTAAAGAGACGGTAGGGGAGAGAAGTCGAAAAAGTAAAAATAAAGAGAAGAGTAGCGTGAAGAGAAACGAGTGCGAGAGGAGAAAAAAGACAGAGAGAGAGGAGGATGAAAAAGAGAGAAGAGGAGAAGAAAGGAGCGAGGAAGAAAGAAGTTGAAAATAAAAAATCAATAGAGGGTATGTGAAGCAAGAGGAGTAGAAAAAAGAGGCAAGAGGAGGCAGAAAAAGGAGAGGGCAAGAGGAGAAGGAAAGAGAGAGAGAGAGAGAGAGAGAGAGAGAGAGAGAGAGAGAGAGAGAGAGAGAGAGAGGGAGAGAGAGAGAGAAAGTAGAAAAAAGAAACATCAAGAGAAGAGGGTAGTGTGAGTGAGAAGGAAGTAAAAGACAGAAAACGAAGAATAAGAAATGGAAAGAAGTAGAAGTAAAAAGAAGAGAGAAAGAGAGGAGAAGAAAAGACAGAAAATGAAAAGGCAGCGGAGAGAAAGTGGAGAAAGGGAAAGTAATGAAAAGCACGAAAGCTATATGGAAAGAAGGAAATAAATTGATAGTAAGGGGAAGAAAGAGAATGTGTTAAAAGGACAGGAAAAAACAAAGATAGAAACTGAGAAAAGAAAGGAGAATGGAAGAAAGAAGAAGAGGAGGAAAGAGAACGTTAGGAACAAAGAAACAGAGAGAGAAAGAACGAGAGCAAAAACGAAAGGGATAAAATGATGAAAGAGAGAGAGGGGGGGGAGAATCAAAAAGAGAAGCCAGAATAGAAAGTAGAGTCGGAAATGTATAAAAATAGAAAGGAAGAAGAGACTGACTGAAGCTGAAGACAGAGAGAAAAGAATGAATGAATTCATTTTAATCTTATAAAGGATTGAGAAAGAAAGAAGGCATAAAGTTTTTTGGGGAATTTATGAACACACATGCACCACATTAACGAGGTAAGGTGTGAGATTGGAGGAATGAAAATACAAGCGTAGATAATCAACAATTTTCGTTTTATTCTCAAAAACATTGATACCATTATACGTTTTTCTGGAATGCCCAAAAGGGAAGTTTGGGTCTCTTTAACTCCATCTTCAAACGAGTTAAGCAACTTCAAGTAACAGGATTGGGTTTGTTCATTAGCGATATACACCAAGGCCAAGAGAAACTAATATGCTGCAGTGTGTATGAATTGCACTTATGTTGTCTTTGGTTTGCTTGTAAGCCAGAGGGGGGGGGGAGACGTCAAAAGTCTCGCACTCTGCTGGGCCAGTCTTGGAGCAGTCCACAAGGACGAAAGAGGAATTCTCCAGCAGCAACATGAATCCCATATGGATGGTTCAGAAATAAGTCCAGGAACCAGCCTCCGGGAATCAATAAGCTCGGAGAAACGGGGAAATCCCATTGCTTTTACTAATGTTGTCATTCTGCTATTCGGCAGATTGGACTTCCAACTGGCCCACTTCAGTAGCCAATAGTCAGATGCAATGAGAGGCTTTTTGGTCATTAGGGTAGTCGAAGGCCATGCTTCCGACGCATACATTAGTAGTGGGTACACAATCGTTCTGATGTATTTTTTAATGATATCCAGGATTTTGTTTTGTTGTCCAATGCAGACTCGAGGGGAGTTTATCCAGCTAAGTATTAGGATTAGGAGTCTAGGATCGAACATTTTAATTAAGTCTGAATGGATGGTTATAACAGGGATTTGGTTACCAAAATTCGGAGCGATTACTGTCGGATTGGTCTTCAGAGAGAATATGATCATCTTGGTCTTCTCGAGTTTGATCGTCAGGCCAAAATGCTCAAGAAAGGACGCAGTTTTCGTTAGAGTAATGTTAATGTGATAAGTCATCAGGATGAGGTTGGCACCGGGCCCAATTGGTGTTAGAATCTTAATGTCATCAGCGTATGAGATAATTTTTTTGTTTTTTCGTACCACTGGGGCTATAATTGCCATGAATAATAATAATCCAGAGAGGACGCCACCCTGGGGCACTTCAGCGGTAACAGTCCTCCAATAGCATCTTCCTCCTATGTCCAGTCGCAACAACCTCTTGCCAAGGAGAGGCGAGAGAAAACATAGAATGTCTCCTTTGATGTGATAGTATGATTCTAAAAGCCACAACAGAGAAGGAACATTCACAGTATCATACACATCCTCTATATCTAAGTTATGGCTAATTTCTGATTGCTCCAGAACGCTGATAATATCGAATTTGTGGCTGCGAGCTTTATAGTTGTCGATCGCTGTGAGAGAGGGTAATGAATCTGGGGTAGCTTATCTGCAAGGATCTATTTGATGAGAACTGGTAGCGACATTTTTCAAATAACTTCAGAAGTGTTGAGGCTTTAGAGATTGGGCAGAAATGTTTAATTAGCGATGGGTTATGGATTTTGGGTGTAGGCCTGACAGTATAGCTGATCCACTCAACAGGAAAGGTATAATAATAAAAGGGCTGAGACACTTAAGGCTGGAGTCGCCAGCCTTACAACTCACCTTCATGGTGTCAATCTTGTTTCGTCCACTTCTAACATTTTGGTGTATGAGAACAAATGAATCCTTGAGAGGAACTGTCTTTCTGATGGCAGGTCGTACATTCTTTGCCGGGATCGATATTACCTCTTGGTGACAAGAATTTCAATCAGAAAGGATACTGGACAGCATCCTTCCTGCTACCTTATATCAGTTGAAATGCACACTTAAACACGCCAGCTGTTTAGGAACTCGTAGTTTGGCTGCAGAGTGTTCTCTGTGGTAGGAGACACCTGGAGTTATGCAATGGCCCTGTTGGTGTGACTCTGTGTGGGAAATTTGGCTTCGATTCTCGAATCAGGGGCCGGATTATAGCCCCTAAGGACCAGAAAGGCCCTTTACATCTTCGTCCTAAACTAAAATGGTACATAATGATTGTCAAGAATGTGGTTCCAATGCATTTATTTTTGGAAGTTGGAAGTTTGGGCTTCAAACCCAAGTGGTTGATTTGCTGCGTTCAATTTTTACCATATTATTTCCAGTCCAAGGCTAATTTGATTAAACACAATGGACGGTGGATTTAGTAGATAATTTCGCAACTAAAATATTGTCTAGGACTCAAACGCAGAATTTGATACGGAGGGGAAAAGGTTATTTGATAATAGATAATTAAATATAACAAAAGATTCCACCTCCTTTTGATATTGATAAATTATCAATTTATCAATACAGATAAATTATCAATTTATCAGTACGCTTCGGAAGCCCAGGTTTCCGAAGCGTACAGTAATCATGGGTAGATAATCGTTCTGATGTATTTCATGATTATGTTGGGATCTTTAATGTGCAAGAGGTTCTGTTTTGTTATGCAACGAAGACTCGAAGCCCGTGAAACAAGTTTATCCAGCTGTGTATTAAAAATGAGTTTAGGGTCAAACATTTCACATAAGTCAGAGTGTGAAGTAACAACAGGAATTTGGGTGTTATCTAAAGTGGAAGCAATCACAGAAGGATTGGTCTTCAGAGAGAACATCATCATCTTGGTATGCCCAGGATTGATCGTCAGGCCAGAGTGCTATAGAGAAAGGATGCGATTTCCAAAAGACTATTATTAATGTGGTTAGTGGTCGTGATGAGGTTTGGACTGGGCCCAATTGGGATAAAAATCTTAAGGTCATCTGCGTAGGAGATGATTTTTCGGTTATTCCGCATCTGTGGGGCAATAATTGCTGTGAACAACAATCCAGAGAGGATAACCTAGAAAGTACAGCATGTCTCTCTTGATGTTACAGTATGATTGTAAAAGCCACAAAAGAGAAGGAACATTCACAGCCTCAATATCTATGTAAGTTATGGTAAGTTCATAATTGCTCTCGAACGCTGCTAGTATGGCATTTGTGGTTGCCAATCTGCGAGTATTTGTTTGGTGAGGAATGGTAGCAGCATTTTTTCCAATAACTTCAGAAGTGTTGAGGCTTTAGAGATTGGGCAGTAATGTTTAATTAGCGATGGATTACGGATCTTGGGTATAGACCTGACAGTATTAGCTGATTCACTCAACTGGAAATCAGCGGATCTTCAGGATGTCATTGTAGATAGACAGCAGTGGTCGAAGGGCTGAGCCACTTAACGATGAATTGGAGAACATTATCAGCTCCTGCGATAGCAGTAGGAGACAATGAATTGATAATTTTTATAAGTTGCGGTGTAGTGAAATTATAACTGTGATGGATATCCAGATGGGACATGTGATCTGGCACGCGTAGGTTTTGGGGACAGCAGACATGGTTGAAAAAGTTGGTCTGATATGACCGAAAGGTATTCAAGCCAAAAGGTGTTCAAGCCAATCGCAAAATGTTTCTAATATTTTGGCCAGTTAGCGTATTACACAGCCAGCAATTACTTAACTTTCACTTTTAATAATAAACTTATAATCCCTTCTACGCAATGCGCACTTAATTATTTCATTATCTGTGTTCGAGAGTATAAACAATTGATGACGAGTTTGTCGTAAATAAATGGGATAATTTGCAAACATTTATTAATGATTGCTTATTTATTTTTGAATCAAGCACAAAGAACATCAAGGAATGAAGCTTGCAGACGACGATAATGATCGTCTGACGCCACATTGTCCGATCATTATTATGATTTATCAGGCAAACGATCAACAAATCTGTCAACAGAATACAATGGGGACCAATTGAAATTCTCCTTTCGTGAAGGAATTACCAACAGAAAATTGTAAATAATATTTTGGAACTATACGCTATAATTTAATAAACAACTTAAAATAATAAACAGTTTAATTTTAGTATTATTAAAATTATGGTGTTTATTCAATTATTCCAAACGATGGTGTTATTGCTGCTGAACTGCCAAATCCTGTATAATGGATTCTGATAATTCCTTGGTGTGCGTCTGAAATAAAGTCCAGACAGTAATTACCGCGCACTTTAGGTTTACGTTTGTGTCCTTGAGTCATGTGATCAGGTATTGGCGGATTGGTACATTTTCAGTTGATTGAATAGAATGACTTGAATGCTCTTTGAATGGTTGCGCCAAGAAAGTATTCCATCCTCTACGCTGGGAGAAAGGTACAGTCAAAACGTTGGTTTCTAATAAAGATCTTGGAAAGAATGAAGAATAATTTCATAATATTGACTATAGGAATGACATGAAGCCCTTTCTCTTTCGTTTTCTCTCTCTCATTTTTACCATCCTAATCGTACAAATCTTATTTGAGAATTTATCCAAAAGTATCAAATCAAAGATGCTGCGTTTTTTATATTTATCTGATACTGAAAATCGTCTTCCCAAACTACGTATTTGATTATAATGGTGAGTTCAGCTTAAAAATTGAAAAAACGAAACAAAGGGATTAAAAATTCGTTATACGCACATCGACACATTCATTGGTGAATAATGTAGAAAAAAGATTAAAATGGACTTAAGTGAACGGAGATGAAATTTTAAGATTAACTGTAACAATCTTAATCAGATTAAATGAAAGTACGTTAATACATCATGCATCCGATGCGAAAACACATTTGCCAAGCTTGAATTAAGTCTTCGATAGAAAAAAAAAAAAAAAAAAACTGTTTCTTTTTTCCTTCTAATCGTTTGTTAACTGGTCATCCTGTTGATCTTTCGTTCAATTCCTCCCTCTCTCTCTCTCTCTCTCTCTCTCTCTCTCTTCCATTTTTCTTCTTTCTTTCTTTCTCCCTCTCCTTGTTTCATTTTGTTCTTTTCTTCCTCTCTTAATGTTTTCTAAATTCTTTTCTTCCTCTCTCTCTCTCTCTCTCTCTCTCCCAATTTTTCTTTCTTTCTCCCTCTCTCTCCCATTTTTTCTTTCTTTCTCCCTCTCCTTGTTTCATTTTGTTCTTTTTTTCTTTCTTAGTTCCCTCCCCCTCTCTCTTTCTCTCTTCATTTCATTATTTCGTTCTTTCTCCCTCTCCTTGTTTCATTTTATTCATTTCTTCCTTTCTTAGTTCTCTCCTCTCTCTTTCTCTCTCCCTTTCTTTATTTCGTTCTTTCTCCCTCTCCTTGTTTCATTTTGTTCATTTCTTTCTTCCTCTCTTAGCCCATCTTTCTTTCTTTTTCTCTCTCTCGCTTCTGTTCCTTTATCCCATCTTTTCCTCTTTTCTTCCTCTCTTAGCCTCTCTCTCTCTCTCTCTCTGCTTCTGCTCCTTTATCCCATCTTTTCCTCTTTTCTTCCTCGGTTTCCTTCGCATTCCTCGCTATTATTTCTCGCTCTTTTCCACTTCTCTGTTTTTCCTGTCTTCTCTCTCTCTCTCTCTCTCTCTCTCTCTCTCTCTCTCTCTCTCTCTCTCTCTCTCTAATTCGTACTTTTCCTTTATTTCTTCCTATTTAGATCATTTTCTCCTCTTTTTTTTCTTCTTTCCTTCCCCTGCTGCTTCTACTATTCTTTACCATTCTTTCTAAAATCAACCATCGGTTTATTGACAATTCATTCCTCACTAGAATTTCCCCTTTCAGATCAATCACACGTGTTTTCTATATATGCATTGCTATATAATTATTCTATTCCCGCCATCTCTCTCTCTCTCTCTCTCTCTCTCTCTCTCACCAAAACGTCCATGCGCAATGTACGTTCATTAAGTGTCCCAATATTTACTTCTCAATCGATGAGCCGGAAAGTTTCCCAATGTTTGGTGAACAAAATGAAAATCAAGACAATGTGCAAACTGTATCTAAGGCAAGTATATTTAAAGGTTAATATGTACCAGATAAGGGGTTGACATTGAGAACATCTTGAAAGTATAAGATATCAGCTAAGTATGTCATCGCATTAAGGGTGGAAAGCACAGATAATCAACTGCTCCAGTATGCCTCCCTGTTTTCTTCTCCGTCTTTGAAAGTCTCATTCTCTTTTTTTTTCACTCGATATTCATTCGTCTGCTGTAATGACCAGTTCTTCTGCAATAGTACTCTTCTAGGGTGTGGCAAGGTTTCCCTGTCAATCATTGTCATCGTGGATTATTATGATGAATAAAAATGGACTCGGGTCAGGTTTAAAATTCATATTTTGTTATTCTAACCTTTTTTAGAATAAGGGAGTATTGTCTTTCGTCGTAAACCATCAAAAATTATGTAGTTTTCTTCGTTGTCGTTGTCATAATAGGGTTTTAAGAGCATCAGCGACTAAGGCCATATTTCTCCGTGTATATTGTTTGTAAATTGCATGTGTTCTGTGGTCAATTTGTGGTCTGTTTGCTGGACGAAAAGCCCCAGTTTTCGGGAGGAAAAACCATGCTACCTTAGCCTGAGACCGACTAACTCAGCCATGTTGTGAAAAAGGCCGATAAAAATTCCTTACGTCACTCACGGGACTCGAACTCAAGCCTTTTCCATCCGGTGTGGGGTGGATGGCGATTCTAACAACTGGTAGGGTCGTCGTCCTCCCCACAGCGGCTGGAAACGACTTGAGTTCGAGTTTCCCATCGATGAGGAATTTTTATGGGTCTTCTTTACAACGTTTCTGAGTTAGTGGGTCTCAGGCGAGGGTAGCCTGGTTTTTTCTCCCGGAAACTCGGGTATTTTGTCCATCAAACAGAAAATCAACATCGGAACACAATTTACAGACGGTATACACAGAGAAATATGGCCTTAGTCGCTGATGCTCCTTAAACCTTGCTATAACAACGATGAATTCAGTAATGTTATTTTAAATGGCTGCCCTAACTTTTATAGAGACCTTTAATATAGTAGGTCGCCCATCCATCAAGTGAGGATGTTGTCATAGTTATTGGCTGTCCCTTCTGACCACTGATCGCTTCAGACTAGATTTTTTCCCGTGCCCGCAGCTCCAGACTGACCATAATCCAGCAATTTCAGGTGGATGGACTTGTAGAAATCTGGGACATGGGATTGATAAAGAGGATTTATGACCTCTTAATTATGTGCATGGTACAGGTTTTCGAAAGTTTTAACTTCACGTAAATAAAGATCTGTGACTGCTACACCGTACTGACTATCACTGAGTTTGGCGTGCCAATCTACTGAATACTGAAATAAAGATTTAAGAATTTTTTTTGAGGTATTTCATTGCTAAAACTTTGTAATGCATTTATGAAATGGTTGTACATTTTCAGGCTTTGCATTCTAAATGTCAATGAATTCTTTACTTTTTATGTCGCAAAAATAAGTTTGGGTCACCCGTATAGATCTATTAACCCGCTTTATTAACAACACACACTTCCTTGATGATTGATGACTTAGAGGCAGGTGATGCGCTTTTAAAAATTGGTTACTAATAATACAATATATTCATCGTATGTTGAAATTGACAATCAAAGGCTTCATCACGTGATGAAATTTACAAGCAAGCAATGTTTATTCATCACATGTTAAACTGACTATCAAAAAATCTTCCTCACGTGATGACATTCATTATCAAAAAAATCTTCCTCACGTGATGATATTCATTATCAAAAAATCTTCATCACGTGATGAAATTGACGAGCAAGCAACATTAATTCATGGCATGTTGAAATTGACAATCAAATGCTTCATTACATGATGAAATTGACAAGCAAACAACGTTTATTCATCACGTGTGAAATTGACAAGCAAGCAACGTTTATTCATCACGTGTGAAATTGACAAGAAAGTTACTTATTCACCACGTGATGAAATTGACAACCAAGCAACTTTACATCATCACGTGATGAAATTGACAAGAAAGCAACTTTTATTCACACGTGATGAAATTGACAAGAAATCGTTTATTCATCACCTGATAAAATTGACAAGCAATAACTTTTATTAACACGTGATAATTGCCAATTCATGAAATTGACTGTTAGGCAACTAACAATATACTGAAATTGACTAAGGGAGCAATTTCATTGTTAATCACGCGATAAAACTGATTATGGAGCAACCTTAATTGTTGGTCGCGCGCTGAAATTGGCTGCCAGGAAACTTCATTGTTAATCTCGTGCTGAAAATCACCAAACGTAACTTCCATTGTTAACCGCGTGTCTAAATCAATCAATGGCTCACTCAAAATATAATAAAAAATTAAGGATAAATAAAACTAAAAAAAAAAAAATGAAAAAAAAATTGCATAAGTAATTAACATTAGACTAATTGTGAAAAAATCAGTCAAACAATAAAACCAGTTGGAAATTATTTAATTAAACTTAAATCTGGATCATAATACATCCGTCTAAGTTGAGGGGGGGGATGTTTAAAGGAAATTCTAAATGCTTTTCATCTATAATACTAAGTACGGTTGACACACTCTTACCTTCCTGCCAGAGATTAATTGCGTGACGTATATTTATAGAAGTGGAACGCTTAATAATTGCAGACAGTTCAATTATTGTTGGCGCCACTATAGAATGTAAAAATATACCTACGCCAAGGGTAGATCAATAGTCGTCATCATTTTGAGATTACCAGGTGGCCAGATGATTTGGAAAACCTGCCCAAGTTCGCCTCTCTCTTTCTCTCTCTCTCTCTCTCTTAGACAGTATTTATGCAAAAGGAAATAAATCCCTCAAATAAGCCACCCTGCGTTTCAGACAATTTAAGGATATTTGCACCTGATCGATTTAATATTTTATTATTTCTATAACCATTATTACGGTCTGCCGCTGCTGCCCCTAGCGGACTTTATTAGGGGTCCTTTTAATCGATTAACGATGTTTATCTTTTAATTCAATTGTGAACTACAATCATTTTATTTTATTTGTACAAAAACAAATAAAAACAGCAGTAGCGATTTGGATCAGAAAACAGATCGCAGTCGCAGCGCAGGTAAAGTGAATTCGAATATTAGCTCAAGTAGGTTAGAGATGACTGCTCAAAAAGCACACCCACACATTTAATTCTAATTTTCCTAGACCATATATTCTTGACTTCAGAGATATTTAAAGTAATGATGGAAACGTTACCACTTAATTACGATAATTGCCCCTACAAGAAAAAGTGACTCGCTCTCTTATTGCGTGGCAATGTGACGGGTCACTTGCAAGGACACTGACTTACGTAAGTTTATCATCACCAGTAGACGTTCAAAATACTTTCTGGTTACGTAGACGCGATATTCTCTTCGAAAACCACCTCAAACTGTCCTCGTCAACGTAACGAACAAATATCCAGTTATAAAGCTCAAGAGTCAATAAAAGAAACTTCCCCGATGATTCCCCCAAACCAAAATAAACGCAAAACTAACTTACCACTGTCTTTAGCCAGCGACAAACAAATGATAACCGCTATGGCGGCTAATACCAACCGTCTGAAAACACAAGTGTAGCGGACGGCAAGCGCATTATGCCGATAAGCAGTCACTTTGGGGGACATGGCAAGGTTAAGATGACACTAGCAGGTCTGACAAGGCACCTAACCTCATACCGCTACTTCGAAAAGGTCAAAGTTTGACCGGGACGACATAACCCGAAGTCGTTACTTTTCTAATACATCACCGGTGTCTGAAAAGCATGCACACACACACACATGGACACTGCAGCCTAGCTAACAGCGAACTGTAGGCCGGCGCCTTGGATACATGGAATAACAGCCAACTGCGTTTTACTCTCGAACACAGGTAAGCGAATACAGGAACAGTTTAGCGTTAACACACTACCCGATGATTGCTGATCAAATATGTATCGCTAGATGGCCGACAACACTCTCTTCTTGAGCTTTTTTTTTTTTTATTTGACAAGTTTTTTTAAAGACTCATCATCGAGAAAACATATTTCTTGCGCCTAATGTACCTGCCGATGATTTATTAAGTGTGTTCTATTAGACACTTGGCAGATGCTTAGGAATTTATGGTTGCAGTAATTTCCATTGAGGTGAAACGCAAGCCCGTTTGGTTGCGTTACAAACCCCGAACAGCGGTAGTCGGTCAACTCTCATTAAAAGTCATGAAGAGCATGTGCTCAAAGTAAATTTTGTAAGAGCAGGTGATTTGTAGTGGGATGCACGTAAAAGTACTAAATTTAAGTAGCCCGTCTTCGAACGTGTTCGAGCAGCAAATGTTAACGTGGTTAAAATTATTAATCGTAAATATCGTGACAAGAACATAATTTGAAATGAGTAATTAGTTGGCACGCGCGATTTATTTAAAATAATATTGCTACCTTCTATTTATTTTCAGCACGTTAATGTGATTAACGAAGTTATCTGACAGTTTCGGTTGCAGAATTAAAAGTTATTTTTCTGATTTTTTACAGCGTTAATTAATAATAGAAATGACAAGAGGAAAAAAATGTTCGTGAATTTAAGAATAGAAAAAAAATTGTTCTTGAGTTTGACAATAAAACTATTGCTCGCGAGTTTAACAATAGAGATAATCAATCAGTTTCAAAAAATGCTCGTGATCTTAACAATATAAAAAAAAAACGCTCGTGATTTTAATAATAGAAAAAAAATGCTCGTGAGTTTAACAATAGAAATAATCAATCAGTTTCAATAAAGCTCGTGATCTTAACAATATAAAAAAAACGCTCGTGATTTTAATAATAGAAAAAAAATGCTCGTGAGTTTAACAATAGAAATAATCAGTAAAAAAAATTCTCGTGATTTGCAGGTGTAAGTTCATTTTCAGCGCGTGATTAGCAACTGATGCAGGATTTGCAATGAAAATTACCATTTACTTTCTTTCAGAAGCAGCAGATAGTCAATAGAGATAATAGAAATGGTTACAAATGACGTCAAATTGACTTAAAAATTCTTCAGATTAAGATTTTAAAACATTTTAAATAACTTTTTACACTTATTGACTGGATTCTGTCATTCTTTCCTAATTTTGCCACTTATATTAATATCATCAGTTTAAAAATATATTCGAAGAAATGAATTTTTTTTTGTTTGCAAATTTCAATACAAACTTTGGAAAATTGATTTGTATAAGGAATAAGAAACCTGAACCTTGCTTGAAATGAAAAAAAATTTTTTAACATTTATAAATAACATATAATCAAATTTTCTAAATATCGCTAATAATATATTTTCCAGTAAATCAAAGGACATATCGCCATAGGAATTATGCCGATAACACCATCTCTTGACAAAAAATTGAACTAGTATTCTAATGATTTTATAAGATATCTTACAAATTTAATAGAAATATCTGTTTTACTAAAATAAATCCAGGAAGGGCGATGGAAAGTGAGAATTAGCATTAATGCCTGAGTATTAAGTTAAAGATAGTAAGTTAAGGTTGGATATTTAGTTTCATTGTAAATAAGGTTAAAGTTTGAAGAAACACTGGATTTGGGAATGGGAAAGTTATAGAAAAGTTATATATGTGAAATAGGAGCTAAATGGAAACAAGTAATTTCGAACAATATAAGAGAGCTAACAGGGACAGCAGGCAGGAGGGGATGCCATTTGCAAACAGCCGAGGAAAAGTGTTGCTGAGGGCAAGAACAATAGGACCGTGAAAGGGGACCACAAAGCGTCTCTTTTGATCTAAGTCACTGTTAGGAAGTAAATAGGAAATGAATGGACGTCCAGTGTTCGCGTCAAAAGAAAACGGCGTCAGGATGGCTGATTTTTGGCAAGTTGGCCATATTTAGCAGAGAAGGTGTGAACACGAAACGGAGTGTTTTGGAGGCGACCGGCAAATATGAAAAGATCATACTGTCGTGTGAAAAAATTAAGAAAATTTCTAGAGAAGGGTTGGTTTGTGCGCTAGGGAGATGTTTTAGCAAATAGAAAGGAATGGAAAATTAAGCAGAGTATGAATATTGGTTACGAGTCCTTGGGGGAGGCGTTCCAAACTTGAGGGAAAAAGAAAAGTTCGGGGGGAGTAATTGAGCAAGTGTCCACTCTGTATCTGACTTCTCTGTGGTCAAGGGGAGAAAGTCGTGAGTTTGCGGGATGAAGTGGAAGTAAATTTTTTGGTGGCCAGAGTTCACATCTCGTGGTAGCAAGATGAAAAAGAAAACGTGAGAGAAAGAAAGCCTTGTCCAGTCCACTATCACCTATCTCATCAACTATTCTCAAAAATTGAGAATAGTTGATGAGATAAAGTGATAGTGTAGTGTACTGTAGTATGGTTCAAATATATGGAAATTGGTACGCTTGTATGTAATTATTTGCTTCTTTTATGTAAATACTGTATATAATGTTCATTAAAGGTTGTAAATTTATTAAAAAATGTCTAGAGTTTTCTGTGAATTGCGGTCAAATTTTGTGGTGGAGAATCTGACTTCAGTAGAGTGGAAGTCAAAACACACACAAAAAACAAGTAATAACATTTTTAATTTCCTCCCTCCCACACAATTTTAATGATAGAAAAACGCCAATTATTATAGTAATTATGATAAATATCTGTACGATGAATAATTTCTCAGATTACGTCAAGTTTGTCTATTAAATTTTAGAAAAAGAAAGATCCCGGTTTTTGCATAATTATAGTTACTGAAAATGTTTATGCATCTTTAATAGATCACTTCCAATTGATCATTGGAGCCCTTCCCTACTTACCATCATTATTGGTACTTTTATTTATGGACAAAATTACTTACAATTATGAAAAGCCTAGTCTTTAATAAGGGCAGGCAACGTTTGAAGATTTCTTTAGCCTCTTGCTCTGTTTATCCTAACTTAATACGTGATTTCAGAACTGAAATTTAACCTTTGAAATATAAAGGAGCTCTCCTTTATATTTCAAATGTTTTTATATTTCTGTGGGATGCTGAAAAGAAATAGATAATTAAAATTTTAAATCCAGTAATTTGAAGACATAAGAAAAACGTAAAATCCATAACTTCACTTGTATAAGTACACTACCCTCTAAAAAGTATATTAACATCCTTGTTTTCATAGTCTAGTTCACCTTCTTGGATAAATTGATGTACACTCCTGCCTAAAAGTTTGTAATTAAGTTTAATTTTTCTTTTTTCAAAGTTTTTATTAAAATAGCAATAACATATTTACTAAATTTTATTAAAATATTTTCAATTGTGTATAAAAGTCTAAAAATAGAAATAATATTTACGAAATTGATAGAATATTCCAGAAAGGTTCAGAAGATTCCTAAATGTGGTGGAACATTGTAGAAGATTCCTAATTGTGGTTGGACGTTGTAGATGATTCTAGAGTTTTTTGCAACTAGGTGTTTCATTTAAAGTAGTACAAACTACCATTAGACGATTCAAGGAGACTAGAGATTCAGGACGACCGCACTTAACAAGGGAAGCTCAAGATGAGACCATAACTCTGATTTCTAAACGCAACAGACGATTTAGTGCACTTAAAATTCGAGCTGAATTCAATACGAATAGAGAATCTCCCATGTCTACATCCACTGTAAGACTTCGTCTAAAACAAGCAGGACTTCATGGTAGTGTAGCGGTCCAAAAACCGTTATTATAACCGGAGAGTCGAAAGAAATTATTGTCTTGGCCTAAGACAATTGAAGAGTGGAAAAGGGTACTGTGGACGGATGAATTCAAATTTAAAATTTTTGGATCCACGTTGTCCAATGCCACATTGTTTAGAGGCTACAGTCAAACGCGGTGATGATTCCATCATGATATGGGGTTGCTTCTTTTTTTCTAGAGTGGGTGACATCGTCAGAATTGAACGATAAAATTCCTTGAATTCTGGCGAGAAGTCTATAAAACATTCTTGAACATAATGCAATATCCTCTGGAGTTCAACTTAGTTGAAGAAATTTTATATTACAACAAGACAATGACCCGAAGCACAGCAATAAACTGTGCAGGGACTTTCTAGCAAGTAAACAGGAGGGAGTATTGCATTTGATGGTGTGGCCATCCCCATCGCCTGACTTAAACTTAATAGACCTTTTATGGGATCATCTAGACCTTCAAGTCCGTAAAGTTTGTTCATCTTCACAAAATTTATGGCACGCCTTGCAGAACGCTTGGAATAATGTTAGTTAAGACACTCTTTATATAAAATTAATTGCCAAAAATGGAGGACATTTTGATGAAAAATCAGTATAGTTGTTAATATTAATCATTTCATGTATTGAACCTTACATTGTCATAGCTAGGCAGGAGTGTATAAGGAAGGCATGTTAACCGCAGACGTTAGCATGCAAGAAGTTAACCCAGACCTTAGAAGATGAAATCAGATAATTAAACGGATGCTATACAAATGTAAGTTGTCACATGGTATGATCCCAGATTCCAATCTGATAAACACTGTACACATTCCCCGAATTTAGCAGAAGCCACAATTGAGTAAACAAAGAAATCACTGGTATGTTGAAAGCAACCATCTCAAAAGTAAACCATGGCTGGAAGATGAAAGGAGAGTGCAGCTCTAAAAGGAAGAAAATTCGATGGAAAGAGGGTACTCCAAGAAAGTACTAGCTATTTATGCGAATTATACATCAGAATAGGAGATGCAGTGTGCAGTAAATGACTGACATTGAGTTTAGCCAAAGAAAGGGCCATTTCTAACTGAATCATGCAGTGGGAGTTGAGGAATATGGGATTTGATGATCGTGTGCCTAAATGGAAGCCACTCCATGCCAATCAAAAAGAATCACTAACATCGTTTTAGTTCGAAACTTTTGGAACTGGAGTTTCTTCGGCTTCCACGAATTTTCTCAAAACCATGCAGCTGATTAAGTAAAAAAAAATCTTTTTTGTTTTGGGTTCGTACTCAAAGCATTAGGATTCATCACCAGCTATGATGTTTTTTAAAAAGACCGGGTGTCTGTCTGCTATCTCAATCACATCTTGACACTTGGCAACTCGTTCCTCCTATCCTACCGTCGATGTACGTGGTACGAAGTGCGAGCACACTTTCCTTTTTTTGCAAATCTTCGAGAATTGTGGAATGCAACTTCACATCCTTGCTAATGTGAAGTTGTTCTATTCGGAGAGACAGGTAAACCTTCCATTAACAGCTTCCGAACTAGAACTGCTTTTGATGGTCGACCCTGTACGAGACTAGGTTGAGCAACCACTCCGCGCATCGTCCTGAACACCTTCCCGCCCTTCATGGAAAAGCCCATACCAGCGAAAAATGTTGGATCGTGATAGTGCTTCGTGTCCATAAGCTGTACTGACCATTACAGCTGTTTCAGTTGCAATGTTTCTGGCTTGCTTTAAAACAAAATTTGATCACAACTCTTTGTTCGGTCCTTGAATCCATGACAACGTGATATTACTAAGCCAGCTTAAACACGACTTTCCAGTAGAACACCTCTGTGGACACTGATGAAACTTGACACAGAACTAGTTTAGACTTGATAGTGAATAGTTTCAATGAACCAATGTATACTCCCCACCATTACTTATGGAAGTGAAACTTGGGCACTCACCAAAAGAATGGAAGAGAAGCTGAGAACTACACAGCGAAGAATGGAACGAATTATATTGGTAATCAGAGTGTTAGATAAGAAGAGAAACACATGGATTAGGCAGCAAACTCAAGTAAAGGACATTCTTATCAAAACTAAAGAACCAAAATGGTCTTGGGCAGGACGCATAGCTGGAAGACATGATGGACTAAGAAAATAACAGAATGGTACCCAAGAGGAGCTAGAAGAGAACCTGGAAGACAACGGCAAGGATGGATAGATGAAATTCATAAGTTTGTGGGTAGTAAATGGATGGCCATTGCACAAAACAGAAGGAACTGGAAAGTTGCTGGAGAGGCCTTCATCTTGCAGTGGATTGAAAATGGCTGATGATGATGATGATAACTATCATTTAAAAGAATCAATCCTAAAAGTTTTCAGAGACTTCTTGTAAATCCACCACTTAAATGGTTGGAGGTGGTATAATGCATGTCCTGTTGGTACGGATTAAGTCAGGTCATACAGTTCGAAGGTCGTGTTACGTTCGAAGGGAGTTAGACTTCACAGTTTTCTACCTACCACAATAAAGGAGCGGGCAAATATCCTGATGGAAAAACAGTCAAATCTGGAGCTAGAAGCTTTCGGATATCTGGTGGAATCCAGGTTTTTTTTTTTTGTTAGTTGTTGGCGCATCGGCTTCTGTGGCTGTAATGCATCCCCCTAAAGTTTTTGCATTTTACTCTGATCCAAGTCCGAGGCGGGATTCGAACCCGCGACCTTTGAGTTGCCAGGCAGGCACTTTACCCACCTGGCTAGCCCGGTCGGCATCCAGGTATCATGTACGGGCTGTAATTCTGCCAAAAGTGCCTCCTCTAGATATTGAATAAAGGTTCCTAATATTTTGTCTAGTGAGTGTATTATAAAGAAATATATTTAATTTAAAACTTGTCTACTAACGTTTCAGAAGTCAGATTGCGAAAAAATAAAATAAAATCAATGCCACGAACTAAAGCGACATCTAGCGGATCCCATAACCCAATGAAGTCTAAATTGTCTTATTGGTTGAACCAAAAGGTAAGTTGCGTTCCAGATATATCGTTTGGCTGTTGACTGCACACCCTTGAAAGCGTGTTAAATAATTATGAAAGCCGCTCACCCGAGCATGCCCGACTATTTTTAGCCCAGCTAGCAGCAAACAAGGGCCCCGATCTTCCTCGTGTTAATAACGCTTGTGCAACGCTGTTTCCTTCCGTGTGTAGCAGGGATGGTTCGCTCGTGGAAAACTTTTTATAGTTGTCACAAAAAAAAATATGCGAAGTGTGCTCTGCTAACGAGGTGAACAATAAAAGCATTCGTCCCCGGTTTTCCAAGGTCACATCTTGCAATAACGCTCATTTTTAAATTAATTGTAATTAATATTATACACGTACCGGGAAAAAAAATAGGAACACGTCTGTTACTTTATGTTGGAAATGACGCAAAGCATGCTTCACGCATGCGTACATCTACGCAGGCCGAGTGCAATGCTTCTGATAGATGAAATGGGAGCTCTGTAGCTAGATGTTAGGATGTGTTTTGATTTATGAGTGTAATTTGTTGATGGATAGACATAATGTTGGTGCTTAGTCATGACTAGTAATGGTAAATGCTTCCATTACTGAGAATAAATATTGATGGCAGCTCAGTACGACATTAATGATAAAAGACAATTGCTGCTTCCTAATCTTATGTGCCAAAAGATTCTTACTATTTCCCTGATGCGTTTGCGCCACTTAAAGGAAAGATAATAGAAATAATACAAGAGAATTAGGCTATATGGTAATGCTGTCAAAAATTATATAAATACACGTAAATATGAAAATTATATCTAGTCTTCTTATAATGGTCTTCTTCTCCTTCTTATTTATATCTAATCTTCTTCTCCTTCTTATTTATATATAGTCTTCTTCTCCTTCTTATTTATATCTAGTCTTCTTCTCCTTCTTATTTATATCTAGTCTTCTTCTCCTTCTTATTTATATCTAATCTTCTTCTTCTTATGTAAAATCTTCTTATAATCTATCTTCATCTTATAAATCTATCATAAACTTCTTATAATATCCTCTTCTTCTTATCTTAAATGTTCTTATAATCTATCTTCATCTTATTATAATCTCTCATAATCTTCTTATAATCTATTTTCATCTTATTATAAATCTATCATCATCTTATAATACGTCTTCTTCTTATCTTAAATCTTCTAATAATCTATCTTCATTTCATCTTCTTATAAATCTACTACATCTTATAATGATCCTCTTCTTGTTACATTAAATGTTCTTATAAATCTATCTACAACTTCTTATAATGATCCTCTTCTTCTTACCTTAAATTTTCTTATAAATCTATCTACATCTTATAAATCTATCTTCATCTTATTATAAATCTATCATAATCTTCTTATAATATCCTCTTCTTCTTATCTTAAATGTTCTTATAATCTATCTTCATCTTCTTATTATAATCTATCATAATATCCTCTTCTTCTTATCTTAAATGTTCTTATAATCTATCTTCATCTTCTTATTATAATCTATCATAATCTTCTTATAATCTATTTTCATCTTATTATAACTCTATCATCATCTTATAATACGTCTTCTTCTTATCTTAAATCTTCTAATAATCTATCTTCATCTTTATCTTCTTATAAATCTACTACATCTTATAATTATCCTCTTCTTGTTACATTAAATGTTCTTATAAATCTATCTACAACTTCTTATAATGATCCTCTTCTTACCTTAAATGTTCTTATAAATCTATCTACATCTTATAAATCTATCTACATCTTTTTATAAATGTATCTTGACTTCTTATAATGATCCTCTTCTTCTTACCTTAAATGTTCTTATAAATCTATCTACATCTTATAAATCTATCTTAACTTCTTAAATCTTCTTATCTTCTTCAAATCTGGAGCTAGACTTTATAATAGACCCTACATCCTATAAATACTTATACCCTAAAACTTATAAATCTATCTTCATCTTCTTATGACGATTCTCTATTCTTCTCATCTTAAATCTTCTTCTAATGATTCTCTTCTCATCTTAAATCTTTTTCTAATGATTCTCTTCTTATCTTAAATCTTCTTCTAATGATTCTCTTCTTATCTTAAATCTTCTTCTAATGATTCTCTTCTTATCTTAAATCTTCTTCTAATGATTTCTTCTTATCTTAAATCTTCTTCTAATGATTCTCTTCTTCTTATCTTAAATCTTCTTATAATAATCCTCTTCTTTTCTTCTTCTTATCTTAAATCTTATCTTCTTCTTCAAATCTGGAGCTAGACCTTTTAATAGACTCTACATCCTATAAATACCTAGACCTTACATCTTATAAATCTACCTTCAACTTCTTATTAATGATGCTCTTCTTTTCTTCTTATCTTAAATCTTATAATGACTGCTTCTTATCTTCTTATAATGATCCCCTTCTTTCTATCTTAAATTTTCTTATAAATCTATCTTATTCCCCGATTAATTTCGATACATGCCTTATGTCGTAGGCAGGCGAATGAATGAACATTTTCTTCTAATTCTAAAGCTGAAGGTTATTAATTTCTGTATGATTATTTTTAATTTAATGAGTTATGATTCTTCAATTGTTTCCAACGTTTTTTTTTTTTTTTTTTTTTGCTTTTAGACTCAGATTTTTCATCCGGCAAATCGAAAAAAAATTACAGCCAGCATTTTGACGTATTTAAATGGCAAACAGGGCGTCACTCAATAACATTTAATTCTAATTCTTTCCGGTTCAGCTGCTATCAAAAGCAAGCAAAATGACACCGGAAGTAAATATTAGAATTCCTATTGACATCATTTCCGCAAAGGAAAACGAAAACACTCAAAATTTAATAACCGAGGGGAAAAACTATCGATTGGTTATTCAGCCATTGCCATGTGACAAATAAATGGAGTAGAAGTACAAACGATTGTATTTCTTGTCTAGTATGACTCTAATCGAATGAAAAAGGTCTGAAGAGAGAAGGGTGTTTGCTGACTGAGAAAATCCAATATATTCCTCATCTACTCAGAGAGATCTTAAAACCCGTGTGTGTGCCTTGCATGACAAAAACAATCAACGCTTGCTAAAGTGCCATTTTATGTGATTGTATTCTGTTAAACATGTTGTACGGGTTCCAAAGGCAGCAGATCAATAGAATTGAGGACATTAAAGCTGAACTGTGCTGGGTAATTGCAGTGGTGCATGCGCTGTTTTGTTGTATCTATTCTGCTTTCGTTTTCCCCAATAAAAACAGGAATGTTTAATTAAAGAAAGGAAACTTGTTAAATGTATTATCAACCAACTGCCAGCTCATGACTTGAAAACATGTTTGAAGACAGGAGTGTGCAGTGTGACATGGTGCATTGTCATGCTGAAGCAGAAAATGGTCTGCTCTCTATTTCTGCTACATTGGTAGGAAGAATGGAATTATCTAGAATGTCATTGTACCACATGGTATTCATTGTTCTAGGAATAACAACCAGTAGTCCAAACAGAACCATGAGAAACAACCCACAATCCCCTAAACGTATTTTTTAGGGGGTTGAACAATGTCTAGAAGAAAATGGTCGACAATTTGGACTTTGCAAATTTACTATGTGCCATAAATTATTGCTGCTCAACAATAGCAGTTTCTGGTGATCGTTCCAAAATAGAATATGTTTGAAATATTCACCTGAACCTGTCTTATTTGTTGGTAACTAAATGCTCCTCTTCTTCTTCTTTTCTTTTTATCTTAAATCTTCTTATAATGATTTTCATCTTCTTTTTCTTATCTTAAATCTTCTTATAAATCTATCTTGCACATTGCATGACAATACAGGCACGGGTTTTCCCCAACGTGCTGCCACCACTTAGGTAACTTATTGTCCAGGACACCCAGATAGAACTTAGCGTTCATCGTTTGTCCAAAACAACCAATGATCCCAGGCCAAACCATAGAAAACAACCCCACACTATCACATTGCCTCTGCCAAACTTCTTTGTCGGGACGATTCAGTCCGGCAGGTAGCTTTCTCTGCACATCCGCCACACTCAGACACGAAAATCATACTGGAAGACCAAGTACCGTGACTGCTCACTCTATAGCACGGATTTCCATTGATCAATGGTACAAGAAACGAAGCCTGATAGATGGCAACGGTTGGAGTGATTATGGACATTTTTGGGAAGGCTGCAAGAGTAATGCAGCATCCTGCACACTACCCAGGTGTTAACATGTGTTCCAATCGTCTCACTCAGGGCCTGTGTGTGCTCCGACAATGTCAATCTGCTTTCAGAGTGGACGATTCTTTGCAGGGCTCTCCTGTCACGTTAAATTACCTTCGGAAGTTTTCTGGGTCCTGCCCTTTTTCATTTGCAGAATGCATCACCAATCGTTGACTTAGGCAGCTTCAATGCGATATTATTATTCCGCGCTGGAAGTCTGTTAACTCCATTGATCACGCATTTTTCATTTACAATCTTACTACTTTCTCCTCGAAAGTCTGCGAGCATATTTATAGTTGTGCCCGATATGTGGTTCTTGGGTAGGATTCACCAGCTGATAAGGGGTGTCCGGATATTAATGGTATTGGGTTTATTTCGGATTGAATCCGTCCCTAGCTCCATCCCGAAGCTATCTTTGTTAAGTACGTTTCTTTAGCTATTAGTTATAGTAGGCACTACTGATTCACGAGGTGCATCCATTCAGGATGAACCTCGTGAATATATCAAAAAGAGATGATGTCCAGTTGAAATTTACTATTGAGGATTGCTTGCTGGTTTCTCAGAAGAGTTTTAGCAGAGAGCAACCCATTGAGATAGATCTGAGGTCCTGGCACTCTTTAGGGTTTATTCTTTTGGGCGTGGGTTGAAACCTTTAGTGAATCCACATAATCGGGATTGTTCTGGATTTTAAGATCCGATTGAAAACTGTTAAATGGAGCTCCACGATGAAGGCAATACGCGCTTTGACCTGTGAATAGAGGAGAGCCGCCAGTACATATGGTTGGTGTATTGGGAAGTCTGTTGTTGGTACTTTTCAGATTTTCTTTTGTTACAGATAAAGTTGGTCTCTTTGGACAGGATGATGAATTCGTTTAGATTTGTAGTTCTTGGGTTTATGCATCTGGATCATGGCTGCCATGATATAGATGCATCACTGCCAAAGATGGAACAAAGGGAAGAGGTGCTTAGATATCGGGTAGTCAGGTCCCATAATATTTTGGTAAGGTAGTGTACTATTGTTATTAGTTTAATCTAAATCAAATGCCACTGCTACTTTGTGCAGATTCATCACGTATTATCCTAAGTAGGAGATTTGCCAGTTGCCATGGTTACCCAGGTTGGTGTATCCTTTCCACAAGCTACGAGATATTCAGAAGATTGCAAACTTTCTCCTCTTAGCGTCACTTTTATTTTACCAGCAGACGAGAGGAGCAGGTGAAGCAGATTAATTTCTGCAGATGTCTTCATTTCTCTTTCTATTTTCGGATATTTTGTACATATTTCAAATGAAAAGATCTTCCATTGAGTGATGCGAACACGTACAGGTGACAGCAGCAATTGAGCTGCGTGAGCAACCCTTGCAGTCTTCTAGTGAAGATTAATTTACTTCTTCTCTTCTCTAGAACGCATCTCTCTCTTGAAAGAACGCTGTAATAGTCTATTCAGTTTACAAAAAAGAGAGAGAGAAAGCCTAAAAATAGGGACAGTAAGAACCGAGTTTGCAATGTTTTCCTGATGGATATTCTACTTTGCTGCATGGCTCATTGAAATCTAAGTGAGCCATTTTTTTCCCCATCACTTCGTTACCATGGAAACAGAGAGTTTGTGAGTGTGTGTGTGTTTAAATGAAGCGAGGATTTTTTTTTTTTTTTAGCTGTTTAATTTTGCGCTCGAGTTTTTGTTGCTCTTTCTGTACGTGACTTTGATAAAAATATCTAAATTTTTTTGAGAAGACAATTTTTCTTAAAGTGGTTTTCATCAAAAAAAAAGTGAGGTCGAACTCTGATTAAAATAAGTGTAAATTCAAAGCACGAAAAGAGATTCGAATACACTGAGGTGCCAAAAAAAAAAAAAAAAAAAAAAAAACCATCATTCCTAACTTTGGTGATCTGTCGTGAGTGGCTTCGCGAGCCACCGTAGATCGCAATCGACCAACTGAACGTGACTGTCTTGGAACATGGGTCTAAGGCGTCTATTGACCGTTTTACTTGGCGACTCACCAACAGATCTCGATTGATCGGATCAACACTAATAGCTTACAATATACACTGTATTGCCAAAAGTAACCGGACACCTGCATGCATCCAAAAATCCTTTATCGATACCATATTTAATAACGTGCTGGCTTACTTTTGACCTTAATTTTTGATGACTCCCCCTTGGAAGAAGGAGGAGGAGGAGTCATTGTAGAATGTCGCTAAGCTTTAATACCTGTTCCTGATTTCACCTTTTTGTCAACAGGACTTCCAGTAGATATGGGTTTATTTAAGTTGTCATCAGTTCTTTGATATCAGATAAATGGTGCCCACTTTCCTAGTGTTCCTTAATCGATCCGGTCATGGAGAAGACAGGTGTTCTTTCCGATTTTTAGAGAGGTCTCATTGTTGGACACGTTTAACAAGAGTTAAACAGTTGAGAAAACATGTGGAGTGAACCTTATGAAGTCATTGAAACTGTGTCCATCACTCAACAGCTGGAGGTGGTATAATTGTATAGGATACGTTCTCATGGTAGGGACTGAGCCACCTCATACCATGCTAAGGTTGTGTTTCCTCTAATGAACATCTTTCTGTTGTATTGGAAAAACTTCACCTTGCTATGCTTCATTAGGTGGCCAGGTTAGATTTCCAGCATCTAACCAGGCCGACTAATCCTCCAGATGTTTATCTATTTGAGAATGTCTTGGATATGTTGGAAAGAGTAGTTTGGCTTCGCAGCGACAACCCTCCTCATGACTAGCATCCTGATGGAATAAGGGTGAAATCTGGAGCTAGACACACTCACACCTAATGGAATCAATACTGTACGGTCTGTAATTCAGAAACAGATCAAGGTTGAGCTGAAATTGATTGGAGGACCATATGAGGTTGCTGTATTCCAAGATGGATAATCATAGTGCCTAAGCATAATGAAAAATGGTAAAAAAACAACAGGAATTCATATCCAGGCGAAAAATCTTTGATCAGCAATGAAGTTACTGTACCTTTGCATTTACGTTATGTGGATCACTGATGAGACCTCATTTGGAATATTGTCTTCAGGAGATCATCTATGAGAGATATTGAATTTCTTCAGAGAGCCCTAGATGGGTGACTTGGAAAGACCATATGAAGAAAGATTATGAATACGGTTACAGAACTTGGAAACTAAGTATAGCAGGGTTTAATTGAGGTGTATGAGGCACTAAATGGAGAGGCTAATTGAACGATGATGATTGATTTGCTTTGAAATGGGGCCAAACACTAGGGACATAAACACAAAATATTGAGGAAAACCAATAAGATCGATCCTAGGAGGTTTATATTTGACCAGAGTGACCGGTTCATGGGTGGTTGTCATTGTATGTTGAGTCATGTGGAGTTGCACATTGTTCATCTATTCGTCACTTGGAAACTAAATTCTGAAGACCTGTCTTTATTGTAATGTGTCATAGATGGTGGTGCAGGAAGTCCCATGATTAATATCCAGCATCTTGGTTACTTCTTCAGTCATCGTACGATGATCCCCTAGCCAATTAACAAGAGTTGAATACACAAAACCAACTTTTCCTAAAGATGTCTCTACTCTCTAGAGAATGTTTTATGGAGGGGTTTCTTTGCCACACTTATAGCAGATATTCAACTCTATATTCAATTTCTTCAAGGACTAGCTGAATTTTTCAATGGAAATAGTAATCCTAATATCCATGGAGGGACTGTTTGAAAATAATATTTAAGAAAAGGAAACAAAGAAGACGATGGACGTCTTCTTTGTCTCCTTTTCTTACAGCTAAAATGAAAATTTTAAGGAGGGATTAAATTTATGTTTCTTTCTTTCTCCCAAGGACGTTTGTCTCCAACTTTCATGGACTGTGGAACAATTTCATATGAAGGAAAAAAAATTGAGATTAACTTAGAATTGTTTTCACAAAAAAAATTGAAGTATTCCCTTTATCTTGACCAAGACACATTCGCTTAGAAATCGATACATTTGCGACAAGTGCGTTACCATAGCAACGCTGTGTTTGGTAAACATAGTTTGGATATGGATCTTTGTGACCGGGTTTCTTTTTAGCTTTTTGTATATCAATATGTCTTAGCGCTTCCGACTTTCCCATTGTCTCTCTTGCTAGATTAGTCAATCTCAGCTCTCCATCTGTCCCTAGAATATTTCTTCTCTCTTTCTTTTTCTCATTCTCTCATTTCGAATTCCTCATCCTGCAATCGCAGAGTAGGAGACACTTCATGAACTCATAAAACTCCCAATAATGACCAACGGGATGAAATGCAATGTTCTCAGACTACCTGCTGAGTCTACTAATTATATTAATTTATCAATACAACTTTTCGAAATAAAGGTTGGTGTACGCAGAGATCTCTTGACAACCATCATAAATAATGGTCTCTAACGATGTCTGCGCAATCGCTCCATAGAGCAACAGCCTCCCTGCCTCCAGTCAGAACTAACATTAACAAGAGTAAGGCATCATTTATCACCAGAGCGACACGAAAAGAGCTCATAAAATGTCGACAGGGACACATCAACCTTTCCATTTCACTACTTCTTCAAATCCCGATAGCAAGTAGATTCTTCAAGAAATATTACACCAAAAATTCGTCTATAAAATCTCATGGACTGGACATCTTTTTAGTTAAATTTTACCACTTTGGGCATGATTATTTTTGCGCGCTGACCTGTATCTTATGGATTAAAGTATTCTGTTGAGTCACACACAACTTTTATCTATCCTTGAGGTTCATGGATTAGATCCAACCAAATTGTCAAAAGGAACTGTGGATGTCGTTAATATAATGAATGAAGTTATCTTAAAATCATTATACTCTTAGCAGATAATGTTTGGTCACCTACTCCAATAAAATTAAGGTCTTACCATCTTAACATTGAATTAACATTGGGTCTGCAGATTTCAAAGCCACATTTGTTGCGAAGTCCACTGTGGGAGCAACTTTGTGAACAGGAGCATTTTCTGCCAGGAGGCGGACACTTTTTGGACAGTTTCCCGCAGCGCTTCAACTTGATAGCCTCTCTTCGTTTTCGCTAATACTCCTCAGTGGTGCTGTTGCCTTTTGGGAGGTAATCTGTAAGGATGATAGCTTTAGAGGCTCCCAGAAGAACAACATGGCCTTGTTGGCAGACTATTGAACCTTGGCTTTTTTAGCGATTGGTGAAGATGAATATTTCCATTGTTAGCTCATTTGTTTTGTTTCTGAATCATAGTGAAGAATCCAGCTTCCATCCATTGTCACAATTCAGTCAAAAGTTTCAACAATTATGCGAAACACCATTGTAGCGTTCGAGGAGGTGTCAATAAGCTTGGAATCCATCGGGCTGCCACCTTAGAAATGGTAGGAACTTGTGCAATATGGTATAAACACGCTCACACATCTGTCTTCAAGTACTAGCTGTTCCACTTTATCTACAATGGTCTGGTCATCGTGCACAATACTTCGCCCACACCTGTACTCTCTTTTCCAATTTTTCACAGTCTCATATGATGTACAATTCTCACCATATATAGGTTCATCTCTTCATGGATTTCTTTTACTTCTTTGCCTTTCCAAAGAAGAAATTTTATAACGGATCCTCCCTCAACCTTCTCCAGCAAATCCCTAACTAAAACATTTCTAGGTGAGGTTTAATACTCCTTGACCGACCCTCATATAGGAAGAACGGATTTATCCAGAATGTCAATGGCATTCATTGTTCGAGGAACAATGAATCTGTCTTGGGGAGCCCAGGTGGCGATTGATTACACCAACACGATGATTGATGATGATACCAACATGGTGATTGATTACATCTTTTCCTGATATTAGTTCTTGTGGCCTCCCTGAAAACCCCTGGTTGACAGTTATTCAATGAAAACCAATGGGATGGGCTACCACTGTACAGTGCGTCTTCCAGTCTCTTTCTGTGGCTCATTTGAGGATTACGTCAGCCATTATTGATGTAGGGTGCTGCAGTTTTGCTCTGCAGGAACAACTGATGTTAAAGTGGCATTCTATGATGACTCTCCATTGGAAGCTGATAAATTCGGATCCATACAATTCCTTTCAAGATAATTCGTTGTAAGACAATTCCGTGCATGATAGTTCAGTATGCAAGAGAATTTGGTGAATGACATTTCGCTGTATGTGATGACAGTTTGGTGAAAACTTTTAGTACCACTCCTCAAACAGTGTATAAGTCTGAAGATGGAAAACAGTAAGTTCCCGAAACGTAGTCATAAACAGTTTGGCATTGAGGAGATTCAATTCCTTTAAATTGTATCATATCGATAATATATTACCTAATCTACCATGATATAATAGTGCCCAATCACGTAGACCCCCCCTCTTCCAAGTAATATACTTTTTATTCATTTATTTTGTATAAAAGGGTTCACGTCCAGCCTTCTCATAAGCAGGTTGGAAAGTGGGTAGATTCTTATTTCAGCACGCTTCTGTGCATACTGTACGCGTCTAATCCAGATAAGAGTACGTACTCATTTTTTAACTTACATAGTCAGTTGAATCCCATGCTTTTCGAGGATCATCAATTGGTTGAGGTTTAGGTCTGGCAGTGGTGAACCATGTTTGATTTAAGGGTGGCTATAAGATTCTGTGGCAACAAATCCATAATTCTTCCACCAGTACAGACCTTAGGACACCAAGTGACCGAAGAGTTGGTGTTCCAACATATGTTCGATGGGATTAAGTCTAGTGATCGTGCTGGCCACCGCAGTCGTTGGAGATCTTCAGTTTCAAGATATTCTTCTACCACTTGAGCTTTATATCATTATTCCTCCCCACACCAGAACACTGCCTCCACCGTAAGTGTCCCTTTCTCTGATGTTGGAGGGATGGTACAGCATTCCTCTTTGTCTCCAGATGAAATAAAGTCTAGAATATGTTTGTAGGCTAAAACAAAACTCATCAGAGAAAGACCACGTTTTCTACGAGTTCTGTTAATTTTGTCGAGAAGTGTATAAAGTTTACTCAGTAATCCGTATAGGACATTAAGATTTGGAGGGACTCAAATGTTCAACTCAAATCCCATATCTTTTATAAAATACATCATCAGTTGCCCTAATTATGTTTATTTTTATTTACTTTCCCCACCTTTTTTGTCTCTCCCTTCCACTAACAAAATAGCTCAGTAAATATTTGTATTTTGTAGCACCTGTACCTGTTCCACTACCAACATCGCTTTGTGCTGCTCTTGCCTCTATTGAACACCTGTTTTCAGTAAATATCTTTAATTGGTTGCCATAGCTACAGGTATCTTTCCACTGACTAAAGTATGGTTTGGCTCACCAGCAGCTAAACTTAATTAATTTCGTGGGATGTGTTGCTTCCAGCTTCCTTCTAATTGGTAGCCGGTGGCATCCCACATGTTGTCTGAACGTATTTCTACGCGCATGACATTTAACCCCTTTTCCCAACACAATAATAGATGCAATGTCGTTAATTAACTGTTCGCCATCAATTACGTATATCCCCGAAGATGAAATCACGCTATTCAACTCATTTTCGTGAATATGGTCTGGTAAACAGGACCTGAGAACTAAAATAGCATCCGATGAAACCCAATCTCCATAGATTGTTGCAGTTATTACTCAATCTCCACAGAGCCAGACAGGTAATCAATAAGATATATGGGACAATATTTTGGAGTTGAAAGAGTTGTTGTTGTTGTTGGGTTTTAGGAGCATCAGCAACTGAGGCCATATTGCTTGTATATATTGAGTATAAATTTCGCGTTTTGAGGTCGATTTTCTGTTTTCTGGATGCAAAACCATGGTACCTTAGCCTGAGGCCAACTACCTCAGCCACGTTGTGAGAAAGACCCATAAAAATTCCTCACATCGTCGATGTGACTCGAACTTAGGTCTTTCCACCCGATTTGCAGAGGACGATGATCCTACCAACTGTGCTACTCACTTGGAAGGGGTTCCTATAAATCAGATTCCCATCTCCTTCTGATTAAGTTTATTCACGATTTTTTTTTGTCTTCAGGGATTATTGCTTAGATGGAAACCAGTTAATGTATTCATCATACTCAAATGTTACTGATAATTTGTATGGAGAGTATACAACGTTTATATAGTCCTCTACTCTGTAAGTGAATTACAGCCTTTGAATCAGTGAACTGTATGCCAAGGAGCTCCCTCTAGCGTCCTTCAACTTGCACTATCGACTCTTCGCACTCCATTTGCTATTTTCTCATCTATTTGGCCACTTCCGTGTGGACATGAGGTAAAGAAGACGTCAGGGAGCAGAAAACGTGCATTGCTGATATTGATTTCTTCTCTCCCCATTCTTAATAGTGCTCCTCTAACTTCGCTGGTCATTCCCATCCCCCAAAACTTGAGAAATCGAAGTCTTCAGAAATAAGAAAACTTGGACAAAAATGGAGATAAACAATATCAAAGATTTATTAGTATATGCGAACAATAAAAAGAAAATGTCCGCTACAGAATAGCAACAGCAATGTTAGTGATGATTTTAAATTCATGGACAGCTATGAGATGGTAAAGAATCTCTCCTGTGCTTCCCGGCTACAAACTGTAGTTAATCATGTGACCATTAACAAAGTTGGGAAACTTATTGTGGGCAAGCAACCATGGATGTTGATCATCCTATTATACAAGGCAATGTTTAGGCCTCATCTTGAGTACTGTTTACAGATCTGGAGGCCTCATTTTAGGAAGGATGTAGACCTGCTGGGTGGGTGCAGAGGATAGTGAGATTGGTGAAAAGGAACCGAAGGGTGCTCTTATCAAGAGAAGCTTCAATTCTGCCAATTGCAGCGTCTGGAGACTAAACATCTGTTAGGTGATCCGACCGAGGTGTTTAAGACCTTGAATGAATTGAGTAAGCTCAATGTTGATGGAAGTCTTCCACCTGTTGAGACTACAAACATGGGGGGCATAAATTCAAATTAAGGAAGGACGGTTACAAGATAGATGTGTGGAAGTTTATCTTCGACCAGATGGTGGTTGATCGTTGGAATAAACTTTCATCTGTTGTTATGCAAATGGGTAGTTTGAATAAATTCATGGATGGAATGGAGGTGAGGTGGGTTTTTTTTTTTTTTTTTTTTTGACTGTACTTATCTGGGACAAGTCATCAGCTGTAATAATGATAAATGGCTGGAAGTCAAGAGAAGAATAAATTTTGGATGGATAGCATTCAAGAAATATAGTCACATACTTGAAGAGCAATATCCCAATTTGGCTGAAACGTAAAAAATGAATTCCCCACCATGACTTATGGAAGTAAAACTTGGGCACTCACCAAAAGAATGGAAGAGAAGCTGAAAACCACACAGCGAAGAATGAAACGAATTATATTGGGAATCAGACTGTTAGATAAGAAGAGAATATTTGTTTGTGTTTGTGGCAGCAAACACCAATAAAGTAAATTCTTATCAAAACTAAAGAAATGAAATGGACTTGGGCAAGACACATAGCTCGAAGACATGATGACAGATGGACTAAGAAATTAACAGAATGGTACCCAAGGGGAGCCAAAAGAAAACCCGGAAGACAACAACGAAGTTGGACAGATGAAATTCAAAAGTTCGTGGGCTGTTAATCGATGGCCATTGCACAAAACAGAAGAAACTGGAAAGTTGCTGGACAGGCCTTCATCCTGCAGTGGATAATAGTAATAGTAATAGTAATATAGTAATATAAGCATGTACAAAGTAATAGTAATAGAGGCATGTGATGCAAGAAAGCAAGCGTATGAGCTTATAACCATTCCCTCTAAATGTTTGTCCAGTTCCTCCTTAAATTTATTTAACCTATCAACTTCCACAACGACAGATGGAAGTTTGTTACAGCAATTAACCACCCGCTGGCTAAAGGCAAATTCCCGCACATCTATTCTACATCTGTCTTTCCTTAATTTGAATTTATGCCCCCCTTAGGTTCGTAATCTGAACAAGTGGAAGAATCCCATCAGAATTCAGCGTGCTCAACCCATTCAAGGCCTTATACACCTCAATCAGATCACCGCGCAGGTACCTAGTCTCCAGCCATTGCAATTTGCAGAATTTAAGCCTCTCTTGGTAAAAGGATCCCTTCATTCCCCTCACCAATCTTGTTGCCCTTCTCTGTACACGCTCAAGCAAATTTACATCCTTCCTAAAATGAGGCCTCCAGACCTGTACGCAGTACTCTAGGTGTTGCCTGACCATTGCCTTATACAAACAGATAATCACCTCCTTTTCCCTGCTAGCAAAATTCCTATATATCATTGACAAAACCCCATGACCTGCCCTGGCAGCCTGTCTGCATTGTTCAGAAAACTTCATATCTGACTGCACAATTACTCCCAACTCTTTTTTACCACCGAATAGTACCACACAGGATTGAAAATGGCCGATGATTGTGATAAATCGACTTTCGCAAAATGTTTGCAGCGCCATCACTACCAACAGCTACAAATGATCATTTCTTTTGTATTCAGTTCAGAGACAGTTGCATATTCCGAACAGCGTTCGGTTAGACAGTCCAGAATTGTATTATTATAATAGTAACGAAACTAAACCATGGTACTGGGGGGGGGGAAAGATTGTACTTTTCCGTGTAACGTTATTATACTCTCAATCTCGTAAGCTCCACTGACCATGTTGCTGTCCTGGAATGTAAACAGAATTGTTATTAAATCCGTGGCTTTCACTTCAGTTTGTTTGTGGATTTTAAGGCGCAAGGGCAACACGGGCATAATGCGTCTCTTTCACTCCAGATGTACTAAAATTTTGTTTCTGCAACAGCTGACCAGTTTACGTGGAGGAATTAAACCATCAACTGGAATAGACCGTTTACCTGAGGACGTTGAGAACAGCGTCCAGATGGCGCATTATCGTCTTGGAAGATTCCGTTTCTGTCCAGGATAAAATGCAAGAAGGAAGGGTGCTCACCCTGCCTTGTTGCATTTTATCCTCCTAAGAGCTGCCAGTGGACCTCACCAGAGAAACGTTGGTCCATACGCTCCAGGGGATCCTAGTTCATGCCAGCAAAACATGTCCTGTATTAAGCAACCAATGCCACCTGTCTGTGAGATATTTGGCAGAGTCCATTGCAAATGGGGTAGTCACAATTCAATGATTACTGAGTGTATATAAAATTAGTTAAAAGATCATAGAGACAGGGAGGTCATAATTCCATTGTATAAGGCAATTTAAAGACAGTACGTGGAATGTTAAGTCCAAGTATGGGAATTACACCTAAAGGGAAACCTCGAACTTCTTGAAAGGGTTCAAATATTGGCAACTATGTGGGCTACAGATTTTGGCAGCCAAGCACCTTAGAGGGGGGGGGGTTAACTGAATTCTGCAATGCTCCGAGAGGAAAAGGTCAATGAATGAGGTCGAAATTTTATTGTCACGAATGATTCCAGAATCATAAATTCAAATTACGAAGGATAAAAGTTTAGATTGGATTGCAGAAAATTTTCTTTTAGCTATCGAGTTGTTAATTATCGGAATAAGTTGAGGCTGGGGAATCTTCATGAGTAGTTGAGGTTGGGGAATCTCAAAGGTTAGTTAGCTGGATAGGTATCCACGTGAGGAGGAGAGCACACAGGTAATTTATTTAATTATGTAATTTTAGGCTGATGCAACAAGTGACTTGGACTATATATTCGCGTTTTGTGTTTGTTGTTTGGAACACCAGTGTATGTTCTATTGGAATATGATAATCTTACTTCTTTCAGAGTTCCACATGAGCAAATGAGAAAGAATAAAAAGAAAGAATAGAAGCCAAATTTAGCGAATTTTAACGTGAACAGGTGAAAGGATGATAGAGATGTTCCAAAGAATTCCACCTGGAACATTGAACACAAGTGGAAATAATTTTGCCATGGCCAAGGTCGAACAGCTCCAGTGAGATCGTGTATTTTGGCAACAGCGGATTCATCGACCAGTTGGTTTTGTTGTCCGGACAAACTTCGCGCTTGGTTGCCAAAAATGTCATCTAAGTGATTTGTTGAATAGAAACATTTCATTAATAAGGGTTGTAGAAAAGGGTGGATAGGGGTCCTTGAGCTCTGGAGAAGGAGGACGGGTACGAGAATTAATATTGAGGAAAAGGACAGCAAGGAGTTCTCCTTTCCTGCATCGAGGGGCCTTCTTTATTGGGCTTTGGGGACCCTTTTAAGTTTGAACAAGAATGCATTGATGTCCCCCTGATCGTAATTTAATATTAATAACTTCTAATGTAATTGGGAAAAGACGTTTCATGGTTTCTGTCCATACGATAAAGAAAAAACTTTACTTTACCACTTGAAAATTCTTAACAAATGGGTTTTATTAAACTCACAAATAATACAAGCTGAATACTACACTAATTCTTACCGAACCTCATCTTCAGAGCATAAATGGTATAGAGGGGATAGAATATCTTACTTACATGGAAATTGAATTAAGAAATTACAACCAACGTTGGAGAATACAAAAGATTTGGAATACATTTAAGATATATTAGAATACAGAAGATTTAGATGTAGGTAAATAGAAAACCTTCAGATACAGGCCACACGATGCAGTACGATTCTGCTAATCCCCACTGCACGAAAATAGGGATAATGAAATCCTATGTACTTGGCTCCCTCATGATATGTAGTGACCACCAACTTCTGCATAAAGAATTCTCAACCATAACCCAAACAACTCTCAAGTGATAAACAAAGCAACAACCAGACCGATAAAGAAGTCAATGAACCCAGTACAAACAGGAAGGTTATCCCATAAGTTGCAGGCCTCATCGAAAACATGACAAAAACAGCCAGAACACAAGATTTAGCAACCTTTTATAGCAGCTCTTCTCTAAAATGAAGAATCGGATTAACAGAAGACCATCCAATAGGATCAGTAGCAAATAAGGTGAGGCTGTGGGTCACTTCCATTGGAGAATCGTACAGGCGTCTTCAGTCGACTCGAAGAACACAGAATGTGCAGTACGGTAGATCCAACAAATCAGATCCAGCTTACCATGCCTTCCAATGCGGCCATCTCTTTGGGAATTCGAGGATACAACTGAAAAGAACAACCTACATTTCAACATTTTCCAAACAACAATAGAAAAGCAAACGAAGAAACGGTTTCTTCTCATAACCCCTTCCCATATAAATACCACCAACCCTTCCAGAGGAACAAGGAGTGGAACAGAAAACAGGGGCTGGCCCATCAGGGTTGAATGCCATCCAAGTATCTGGAACTCCAACAGGAATCCTGGCTCAAGACCTGAAACCGGCTCATCAGTAATCTAACCTTCACCCTAAGGCGTCCATTTAGTCAGGGAAACCTCAAACCGGATCTTACCACGTTCTTTTATAAGGCTAGACAAGTTTTTATAGTTTTGTATTGCTGTGCAGTTAGCACAAGGCAATTACCGTATTATTTTCAGAGCCTGATATAAAACTACATTCAGTAGTTACATTTTCTGTCAACAGATGGCAGCTCTGAACCGATGTATAACTTTGGGTTTCATTGTTCGTGTCTGATAGCGCTCTCACCGAGTATTTGTGGTTAATTTAGAGCAGAAAAGAGTATTTATGCAAATGCACCATTGAGTTGAATAATGAAGGAGAAGATCACGATTCTCAGATTGCAATATGATGCAATAATATGATGCAATACGATTAAATCTATACGATTTAACTGCATAAAAGCCATTGCTGTCACTAGAACTCCTGTGCCGTCCCTTTTTTGATCCCCATTTTATATTTTAAATAATTTTATTAATCTTCTCTTAATATTAAAACTGCTTCAGAATTTTTATCTTCAAATAAGTTTAAATTATAAAATGTATTTTTATTAATAGTCGATAGATGGCAGCACTTGCACCGACTCATAATTAATCAGATTTTTATGATTTTAACAATCAATAAAAATCGTTGTTAATCACTGATTGGTTAATAACTTCAAATCTAATTAATAACAGGCTTTTTTTTAGTTTTTCAGACTCTTACTATTAAAATTTATGATATTACTAATATTTTTGTACCGAATATAATAGAATTTAATACTATGGCAAATGTCTCAAACGTCTTTGATGACTGGTGTCGCCATCTTGTATCACATTTTCAAATTAAAGATTTAAAATGTCAAATTTATTTTTTATCAATTAGGTTTATGGACGAGTTTTTCCTCTTTTACGGGATGAAAAACCCGATATTTTTTGTATACCACATTGTGGACCTTGGTCATTTAGGATAATCGAGTCTAAATGTATTATATCTATGTATAAAAGGGAAGCTGGAAAAAGATACTGAGATTGGTCCATCGGATAGCAATCTAAAGGGCATTAAACGCTTCCTCTGGCTGTTCAATGGATTGAAATCTAGTGAAGTGGAAGTTCATTGCAATAGGTTGAATTCGCTCTCATCTTCCTGGTACCTTCAGCTAACTCACTGATTCACAGACATAATTTAGTTCGCAAAATGGTAGCGCCACCGTACAACTACTCAAGTTTTGGCGAACTGTTAGTAGATCGCAGAAGAGTATTTCCAAGGATATGCTGACACAGTTGCAAGTTCTAATATATTTTCGAGTGGTTGCAAAGCGGACTTAGATTGCATGCTGGAAGTGTGAACCGTTTTGTGAGTTGCATAATGGCAGGTTTGAAGACCAATTTTTTGCTATTCTGTGGCTGACGACTCACGGTCTTCATCTCTTCTCCTGTGTTCATCCAGAATCACCTGGGCCTTTGCAATTTACTCTGGAATGGTGGAGTCCCTCAACTGCCTAGGATGCGAGTATTCAGCCACTTTGTAATTACTGCACATGTCCGAACTTGCAACTGTCTCACTAATTTCTTAGGGATGCACCCTCCTGTCATCCAGTGAGTGTATACACTAACATGTGTACACTCACTGGCGAAAAAATTAGAAACCTTTGTTCAATATTTAGCAGAACCACCTTTTGCCAGAATTACAGCCTGTGGACATCGTGGCATGGATTCCACTAAGTGTATGAGAGAGAGCGAGGAAGTCTAGCTCTAGATTTGACCATTCTTCCATCAGCATATTTGTCAGATGCTTTCTTGGTTGGTAGAGAACTGCGAAGTGGACATGCTCTTTCCATGAGATATGGAGAATTAGGCGGCCAGAGTAGATTTTGGAAATATTGGGAATGTTCCTCGAACCATTCGGATACGATTTTTACACAGTGGATAGTTGCGTTGCCATCTTGAAAGAATCCATCACGAAAGAACACATTGGTTACCATGATACCACCTCCAGCCGCTTCAGTGTTGGACACAAGACTTCTCCCATGACCGAATCCACTAAGAACCCCAGGAAAACGTACAGGATTTATGTGACACCAAGGACTCTTGATCCACGTGACAGCAACTTAAAGTTTCATACTCTATGTTTAATTGTCTGTTGACACCAATCTTAAAAGATTTCGCATTTTTTGGCCAGTGAGTGTACTTTTTAGTAGTATTAAGTAAACAATAAATTTAATTTAAAATATATTATAAAATTCTCTTCACATTAAGAGTGTGGAAATGAAATCAAAAATCGAAAGCAGCTAATCAATATTTGAAAATACCATTTCTCCAGAAGCAGCCATTGTCTTCAATTGCAATGAAGATTTTAATTGCAATCTACGAGGGGAAATCAATGATCAGAAGACACCACGAACGCTTAAAGTGCGAGAAAACGCGGGAGATGCTTACATAGGATTAATTATCACTATTAAGACAAGCAATGTTTACTTAAAGACAAAAGGGGCCATTTTATAAGATAATGGAATCCTCTTTGGAATGGTCCAAGATGGGTAATGAAAGATAAACGTAGATATACGATAGTTTGTATTCTGAGCAGATGTCGATGCTTTCCTACCCATCCCCCCTCTCTCTCTCTGTGTCTCCCCTCTGCTACCCAAGCCACCATTATGCAAATTTCCTTGTACAAACTATCTGTTCAAACAAAGTTTCTTCTGTTTTTCGCTTCTCCACCAGGTGGTCCACATGTGTTGTTCGTGTAATGACAGTTTTATGGCACAGTTCCGCTACTTACCGATAAACAGCTGCATCCCGATGAACTGCTGTAGATGTAAATCTCGACATCAGATGCTCTGTGCATTCCTAAACAGACAGCCGGCCCTTCTAGTAAACCCACTTAACCAAATGTGGCACACGTCCCACTAGAATGCTTCGGTAACTATTCTGGTGACACAAAAGTAATGTGTACTTCCTCTAGAAAAGTCTGAGGTCCCGGCACCATGGATTAATTTTACGCTCACAACAGAAATCAATAATCAGACGATTATGGAAAGAAATCGGCCAACTTCTTCCTAATGACCTCTGATCAATGCGTAGGTCAAAGTTTGAGTCAACTCCAGTTAAACAAAAAATAAATAATTGTCAGAATAAACTGGAAGTTGAGCTGTTACATGCGGACGGACATACTGAAGACAATAGGCACATTATGCATATATGCTAACGCGCATAATTTCGTTAAATAAAATTAAAGTTTTGAAAGACAAAAACTAAAAAAAAAACGCAAATAGTAAAAAAAAAACAATTAAAAATTTAGTAAAAAAATTAAAAAAGCAAAGTAAAACTTTTTTTATAAATAGCTTATTAAAAGCTAAGAATTAAAACTAACTTTGTTATAATAAAATTTTATTAAAAAGATTATTAGATAATTATTTCAGTATTAATTTTATTAAAAATTATTTCAGTATAATATATCTTAATTTAATAGTATTTATATAAAATATATAGTAATGGCATTTAGTAGTAATAATATTTAATAGTATTTATATAAAATATATAGTATATATTTTAATAAAAAGAGATAAATAATTTTATTACTTTAATTTAACGTAATAAAATATTTTATTAAAAATAGTATTAAATGCTGAGAATTAAAATAAATTTTAATACAATGAAATCTTTAAATAAAAAGATGTTTAAAACCGAGAATTAAAATTAATTTTAATATAAACTATTTAAATAAAAAGGTTATTAAAGCAGAGAATTAAAATTAATTTAAAGTAATAAAATATTTCATTAAAAAGATTATTAAAACCGAGAAGTAAATTAATTTTAGTATAAAGATCTTTTATTAAAAAGATTATTAAAAAGCAAGAATTAAAATTAATTTTAATATAATAAAACGTTATAAAACAAAGTTTAGGAAGAATAGATAGCTGAAATTAATATTTTAGCAAAAAGCTTATTAAAACCAAGTGTTAAAATTAATTTAACATAATAATATATTTTATTAAAAATATATTAAATGTTAAAGAACATTTATTACGATATATATTGCATTAAATTAATTTTAATTCTATTCTCTGTATTTTATTAAATGCTAAGCATTAAAATTAATTTTAATTTTAATATAATAAAATCTTTAAATAAAAAGATGCTGAAAACCGAGAATTAAAATCAATATTTATATTTTAAACGATTATTAAATTCGGTATTTAATAAAACGATTATTAAATACCGAGAAGGAAAATTACTTTTATTATAATAAAATCTTCTAATAAAAATTTTAGGTAGAATAAATAGCCGAAAAATTAATATTTTCGTGAAAAGTTTATTAAAATGAAGTGTTAAAATTAATTTAACAGAATAAAATAATTTAATAAAAAGATATCAAATGTTAAAGAAATTTATTACAATATTTGTTGTAATAAATTAATTTTAATTCTCAGTATTTTATTAAAAGCTAAGGATTAAAATTAATTTAATATAATAAATCTTTTAAGAAAAGATTATCAAAACCGAGAATTAAAGTTAATTTTAATGTAATAGAATCTTTAAATAAAAAGATGCTAAAAACCGAGAATTAAAATTAATATTTTAATAAAACGATTATTAAATACCGAGATGGAAAATTACTTTTAATATAATAAAATATTTAAATAAAAAGATTATTAAAGCAGAGAATTAAAATTAATTTAATGTAATAAAATATTAAAATAAACAGATTATTAAAAACAAGAATTAAAATTAATTTTTAATATAATAAAATCTTCTAAAAAAGTTTAGGTAGAAGAAAAAGCTGAAATTTATATTTTAGTAAACAGTTTATTAAAACGAAAAGTAAAAATTAATTTAACATAATAAAATAATTTAATAAAAAGATATTAAATGTTAAAGAACATTTATTACAATACATGTATTGTATTAAATTAATTTTAATTCTCAGAATATTATTAAATGCTAACAATTAAAATCAATTTATTCTAATAAATCTTTTAAGAAAAAGATAATCAAAACCGAGAATTAAATTTAATTTTAATATAATAAAATATTATCATAAAAATATTACTAAGAAGCAAGAATTAAAATTAATTTTAATATAATCAAATCTTCTAATAAAAAGTTTTGGTAGAATAAACAGCAGAAATTAATTTAAAAAAGAAAATAAAAACCGTGTTCCTCAAAGTGAGTTCTTTTATAGGGTCCTTATTGTAGATAAAGCCCCTAAAAGGCCCTAGATAGCAAATTCAGGTAATAAAATTGCTGACTGGCCAGAATTCGACCTACGCTATGGACGGGCCAGAAATGCACCAACAATACTTCTTAAGTGCTGACTACATTAAAACGTTAAGATTCTACAAGCATTGCTGTGTGCGCATTCGCTTTCTTCTGAGATGGAACAGAATAGAAGATATCTGAGAGAGAGAGAAAAAAAAAACTTTTTCTCTCTCTCTTCTTCTCCCCACGTGGAGGCTGGAAGTGAAAAGAAAGCAAATCGACCACATCCCTGTATGAGAACGAGCCACAGGGGTAACAAAAGACTCAAAGAATTGATGGTGATTTCCATGTCTTTGGTCTCAGAAGGGAGTGGCAAGAAAAGGGGAAGTAACGAACAGTTCTTCCGTAATTGTGGTGTCGGCGCGTTCGATTTGAATAAAACGTCTCCGCAGAATGTATCAACGTGTTCGTCAGAGGGGAATAGAAGAGCCAAAATAGAAAGGAATTGGCAGCGAGTAAGAGTGTCTTATTTGTCAAATATGGGCACTCTTTTTCATCTGACTCTTTGGAGACGTTTTCATCGTTTCCGAGGGGGGTGTCGTCAATGCGTTTCCAATCTGGTGTGTCGGGGAAAAGAAGAATAAAAGGAAGTGGATGTGCATTAGACACGATTCCTTACATTTGATGGCAGGTGAGTGGAATTTAATCGAATTTGGAAAGTCATTGGAAATTAGTTCGTGGGACTGTCAATTTTATTGAGTTCTGTTTTTTATACTCTAGAACGGCTACATAGGCTCGGAGGAGTTTACATAATAGCGAGAATACGAGAACATCACCATGCAACTATTCTGAATTGGCAAAGTTATGTGCTGGCAAATAAACGTATACCGTACTTTTCGGACTATAAGACACACCTTTGAGCAGAACTTTGCACTTCTTTAAATAGTTCATCTTCAGTGCCATCAAGCGCACTGCTGATTCCATATTTCTTGAAAGACTTGAAAAAAGTAGGTTCCTTTCATCTTTTTTTTTGCAATGAAGGACAGGTTCTAGTGAGATGCCTTCGAACCATACCATGAAGAGGAATTTTAGGTAACATTTCCCCAAAATAAAGGGCGCCTTACCCTCCCCCGAGACAGACTGACTCAGCCACACTTTAAAAAGACCTATAAAACTTGCGTCATTGATGCGATTCGAACTCAGTCTCTTCCATCCGATGTGGGAAGAACGGTAAATATGAGTCTACTTTGCATTAGGAACACCTACCCAATATGCCATGAGGTCATCTCTTGCCTGTAATATACCACGTACACGTTTTGCCAAGGACTGCACAAGGGTGTCCTGTGGTAGTGCTACTCATGCGTTGCCCAATGTGTCCAGGAATATCCACACATTGTCAGGTGGGGTCAGAGCATCGAATGCGCTTTTCAAGTAGGTCCCAAACATGCTCAATTCGTTTGAGATCAGATTAGTTCGGCTCCACGGGAGGATAAACAATTCATTATCATATTCCTGAAACTAGTTAGCAACATGCTGGACCTTGTGGAATTTGTCTTGTTGGTGGATGCTACAGATGTGGATGCTGGTGGATGCCAAAGGTCATGTGGCTGATTGTTTGACTACTGTTGAACAAGTCACGCTAGACTCGTGACACCACAACGGAAGCACTTATCAAGTTGGCTATTATCGAGATATCCCCATAATCATTCCACGTTCGAAGTCTTACAAATATCCCCCACAATCTTATATCAGCCGGTCCCGACTTTTAGCCTTCACCAGCATTAGAGACCAATCCATTCCTATAGAAGTGTTAAAGTAAAGCCAACTGAGTAGCTAAGTTGATCTAAAATGCTAGATATCTGAAGACCATTGATATGATGGATTGAGATTGTCAAGACAACGGAAAATTAGCTTACAAGCCAAAGAATTTTTTTCTTTTATTGAAATTAGTAAAAAAGTCATTATGTTATAGAAAAAGGTGTTAATAAGTTCCGGTTATCGCTTCAACTTCCGGTTCTGTTATCGAATCTTGGAAAGTTAGTGCCATCGATGTTTGGTCCATCGATCGTGAGTTCCCCAAAGCCATCAGCCTCAGTGGATAAAAGAAATCATATTAAAAAAATAATTAACCCCCCCCCAAAAAAGGCTTCCCCCATCGAGTTTCTGTTTATACTGCGATGAATGTTAAAAGGAAGATTCCATTAGTAGCTTATAGGCTTCCAGTATAAATGATCCATCTGTCATACGCAGTGGCGCGAATAAAAAAGGCCCCATTAATAATGTCAGGCTATCCCATAATGGCCATCAGATGAGAAGAAACGGCCCTCTTTCATTAACGAATCCTGCTTTGCTTAATGATGGAATAGTTCCTTTTTGAAATATGCGCTGAAATGTGCCCCCAACCCTCCCCACGGTTCCGTTATTTTAACAGCCAATCCATGTTTATGAGGTGGAACATGCATTTCGCTTACAGGTATTGTGCAACCTCTCCTCATTAATAATTTGCATAAATGTAATTCCTTTCAGAAAGTTTACATTCGGAATGATGAAGCAGATAAGGAAGCATTACATCTCCCTTATTTAAATTTTATTTATTCTGTTTATTTAACTTTTAATCATTAATAAAGTGAAAGTTTTTTTCGATCTTTGATACTCAGTACTCTGTTTTCAAATTGTTTTTGACGTTCTGTTAGTCAACGATTGATGATGTGATCTGCAAAATTCTGGAAAATGTCTGAAGCTGACGAAATGTGAGAGCCTTGCAAAGATTCGTACATTAGGAAAGCAGGTTGACATTGTCGCACTTTTTGTGATTTTGCCAAATTTAATGACGTATGAGTATTTTTGGTATGGTAGAATCGGCGTCCTCTCCACACCGGATGGAAAAGACCCGAATTCGAGTCCCATCGATGACGTGAGGAATTGTTATGGGCTTTTTTCACAACGTGGCCAAGTTAGTCAGCCTCAGGCGATGGTAGCATGACTTTTTCTCCCGGAAACTTGGGTTCTTTATATTGCTTCTTGTACAAAATTCAAGAAGCAATATGGCCTTGGTCGCTAATACTCCTTAAACCCAACACCACCAACAACAACATATAACAAATGACGATCTCTTTTATAAGATAAGATCTTAAGTCCATATAAGAGATCTTATATGAACTTCAAAGACACCACGTTTTATATCCTTGCTGAAATGCAAAATATTTCCATTTACCAACGCAGAAATCAAATTGATGCGTGCGAAGGAGATACAGCCATTGTGTTTGATAGCCCAAACAGCCGCACAACGCTATAACCTTATCTTTCCATTGTGCGTGGCTTTATCAAAACAACCCCACATTCCTTTACGCCAGCATGAACCGAAATCTTTGAAGCGTTAAAGAGATATGGCAGATTTAGGGATGCGTCTTCATTTCTAAACTTATGCGCACAGCGGTTCATGTTGTACACCATCAGAAGCACTTTTAATTAAACCCTACTATGAATACGAGTAGCCATAAAAATACAAAGGCACAATAAGGCGCGAATTTACTTAAATTTGCTGGAAGATTGAAGAAAAGGCAAAGAATGGCTTTATCTTCTTCGAATGATCCTCCCGAATATTAAGTGAACTTCATCTTTAATGAGCATTCTCAGATCCTAATTAAAGCAAAATATTGTTTGATATCATAAAAACACGGCTGGAAATTAATAAGAGGGCCGGTTAATGTCTCATCATTTATATGAGGTACACATCTAAGAAACCCAACCCGTCTTCTGGGACTCATGCAAGCTCAATCAGAAAGTTCGCATTCTCACTAAGAAAGAATTTTCATTTCGGCTTTAAATATTCGAGACGAAACAGTACTCGCATGTTTGTGTTTACAGGTATTTGTATAAATCATTAATCATGAGTGAGCATAATCACGAATTCATGAAGATCTTTAATTGAATCAATGGAATCATGAAAATCACTAAATCAAGAAATCACAAAAATAGCTGATGAATCAAGAACCATGAAAATCTCAAAAATAGCCGATGAATCATGGAAATCTGAAACGAATCATGAAAATCTGAAACGAATCATGAAAATCTTAAATGAATCATGAATCATCAAAATAACAAATGAATCATGAATCATTAAAATCTCAAATTAATCAAAAAAATTGCAACCAAATCATGACAACAGCAAAAACAGCCCTGATTTATAAAATCATCAAAATCATCACCGAATCAAAAATCATGAAATCATCACCGAATCAAAAATCATGAAATCATCACCGAATCAAAAATCATGAAATCATCACCGAATCAAATAATGAAGCCATAACTGAATAACGAAAACCTCTCTAAATCGTGAAATTAAAAAAATCATCTCTAAAGCATAAAATCTTTCAAAACGATTCATAAAATCGATAAATATATGTTGCTATTCAAAGTATTAAAATATAATCAAAAATGTATTTAGTATTTAGTATTAAAAGTATTATAATATAATCATCAGCGATCATAATCATGAATTCATTAATATCTCTAATTGCATCAATTTAATCATGAAAATCATCACTCAATCAAGAATCACGAAAACAGCTGCTGAATTATGAAAATCTGAAATGAATCATAAAATTGCAACTGGATCATGTGATCACGAAAAACAGCTCTGATTTAGGAAATCATGAAAATCAACTAATCACGAATCATGAAAATCATCACCGAATCAAGAATCATGAAATCATCACAAAATGAAATAACGAAGCCATAACTGAATAACGAAAACCTCTCTAAATCATAAAATTAAAAAAATCATCTGTAAAGCATAAAATCCTTTAAAACGATTCATAAAATCATTAAATATACGTTGTTATTCAAAGTATTAAAATATAATCAAAATGTATTTAGTATTAATATTAAAAGTATCCTAATATAATCATGAGTGATCATAATCATGAATTATTAATATCTCTAATTGCATCAATTTAATCATGAAAGTCATCACACAATCAAGAATCACGAAAACAGCCGCTGAATCATGAAATTGCAACTGAATCATGTGATCACGAAAAACAGCTCTGATTTAGAAATCATGAAAATCAACTAAACACAAATCATTAAAATCACCTAATCATGAATCATGAAAATCATCACCGAATGAAATAATGAAATCATAACTGAAATATAAAATTATGAAAACTTGCTAAATCATGAAATAATGACGTCGCAGCTGAATAATGAAATTGTGAAAACCTCTCCATCGTGAAATTAAAAAAAAATCATCCATAAATCATAAAATCGATTCAGTAAATCATTAAATTCGTCACGTTACCTTCGATGGGACTTAAATTCAGGCCCTTTCCACCCGGTATGGCGAGGACGTCGATTGGTGCTACCCACGAAGGGCATGAATTCATAAAAATCTATAATTGAATGAATGGAATCATGAAAATCATCATTCATCACAAAATCATGAAAACAGTTGACAAATAATGAATCATAAAAATTGCAAGTCAATCATGAAATCAAGTAATCATCACGATAAGCAAATTATAAAAATTTGCTAATCATGAATTCATGAAACTTGCTAAATCATGAAATAATGAAGTCACAGCGGAATCATAAAGGAAAACCTAAATCGTGCAATTAAAAAAAAATATTTGTACTTTTATTTAATTTTACAAGGTTTCACAGTAAAGTTCCAGGACCGGTGACGTAACTAGGGTGAAGCAGGTGGCACACGTGCCTCATCTCCAAATTTAGTGGGTTCCATTTTTATGGTTTTTTTAAAGAACAGTTTTCAAGGGGCGCCATTGTTTTATTTGTTCAGGGCGCCATAAACCTTAGTTCTGCCTCTGTCCAGGACTAACTCAATTTGAAGGGAACCAGATGTTAGAAAGGCAAAAAAGCACTTCATTTTTCAAAGTAACCACGTTGCCCTCACCTGAGACCGTCTAACTCAGCCACTTTGTGAAATGTGGTCCATAAAAGTTCCTCACGTCATCGACTGGACTTGAACTCAGGTTTTTCCCCACCGGGTGTGGGGAGGATCATAATCATACCAACTGTGCTACCCACGAGGGCCGAGGAAGTTAAATTAATTTGACTTTTTAGAAATTTAATTAATTTAAACTGTTTATTTATCAGAGCACAAAAGAACAATAAAATAAATGATACTCTCTCTCAGTCCGATATTCCAATATCAACAATTTAGCCTGGAAGTTGGGACTGTTAAGTTTAATGTGGAATTTATATTTCCTGGTTTGTAGTTTCACCATCAATGGATCGGTTAGTGAAGTAATTCTAATTGAATTATACAGAGTCCTAACAAATCGGACAATTCTCAATAGCTGCAACGAACTTAAGAACTTCAGGGACAACAAGCAATTCAAAGCAATCAATGGAGAACGAAGGGCGTTTGTGAGTATAAAATTAGCCTTATTGGCGAAAGCAGACAAATTTCCATCGTGCAATGGAACAGTGAAGAGATTTGTTCTGATATCAATTAATATCAAAGACTCACTCTGCTCACCTTTTGTTCATCGGGTCCCGGAACAGTCTCTCCATGTAATTGATGTCCCATTTGGATGATGGAATTCTCTTCTATGCTCTGTGTGTGTGTATTCGTTGTATGCACTGCCTCACGTAATTAGGACCGGCTAAGTAAACACCATCTTTTCCTTTCATGAGAGGAGAGCGTCGATGTTCAGCGATGAATTAAGTTACTCCCTACACCTGGGCAACGCATCAAATTCTCGTTCTGCCTCGCTGGGATCTATTTCATCTGACTGTGTCGGACTCCCTGATGAAAACGGACTTAATTAATTAGGAAAACAATCGATAGAAATAATCAGAGAATAGATACAGACTGGGATTGGCCTGCAGTAGCCCCAAAGAAACTCATCCCAAGAATCGTCAGTGTTACACGTAGTTATGAATACGATTCGTTGAGTTAGCACCCCTGAAAAACACCCCAGTAATATCCTTGCCTCATCCAAGGGATTTGAACTCGGATGTTTCCCAAGATTGGCGTTCAAATTCCTTAGATCAGCGTGCGCCAGCGTATATTCATAAAGCGCCAACAGAAGAATATTAAAACAAGATTGAGTGTTTATTTACCAGGTTTCGTATAAGGTCCTCGATACCTTCTCTTTGTCTCCTTTATATCTTGTTGGAATTGCTCATTTGGTTTCTTTTTAAAGAAACCAACATTTTCCGGAATGAAAAACCTACGTTGGAGGGGGAAAAATGTATCTTCCAGATCAACTTACATCCTAAATTTTAAAATTTATTGAGTAGATTTCGAATGGTACTTTCATGATTGACATCTTCCTTAAGGGTGTACCTAAGGAGTTTCAGATTAGATAAACTTAAAAAAAATGGAGTTCGTGTTCAGTACTGTTCTTAAATTTTATATTTATGTAGTCTTAGACACTCCAAGATACCCACAATGCATTCAGTGACCACTGAATCATGTCCACAAAACTAATACCTTGTTAGGCCACTGGTCTCATGGATAACAGCCGCTATTCGCCAAGGCATTGACTCCTCTAGGTGTCTGAATAGATTCCACAATGTCAGAATTGTTGGATTGAAGACAAGGGAATTTGGAGGCCAGTCAAGATGAATGATATTTACACTTTGTTCCCCGAACCACTGGTGCTTGGTGCTGGCCGGATGACACGGCGCATTATAATCTTGGAAGATCCCCTTTTTTTTTTTCGGGGAAAAATGCAACATGGTGGGGTGTGCATGGTCTCCTAAGAGCTGTCTATATCAATAAACTTAGAAGAGTTCCAAAGTTGGGTGTTTTCGATATGAACGCGTAAATTATCTCATCCAACATCCCCATATTTTTGGATAAAGAAAGTTGGGGGCATTTCTAGAAGAGAATTTGGCGAGTAAAAAGAAATAAATGCTCTGCGCGATTATTCGTTGTAAAACGAAGTACCAGAATAGAATTCTTTAACACTAAATACAGAAAAACCTCAAAAATACAGAACCTACTGTCCTTGAACGCCGGTTTTTGCCAGTTCTTTTATCTTATCAATTCTGAATCCTAAATAGATTGAAATAAATCTTTGATAAATTGTGTAATGGAAAAGCTTAAAAAACATCAATTGTGTTTTGATTAGCTGCGAATTGCCCTCCCAGTGTTAATATTTTAATGCCCCCCCTTTAACATTTCATCTGCTTTATAAGGAAGGCAAAAAACGCCAGAATTTCACTTGAACGAGCCCGATCATTTCAGGATTCATTTCTTCCATTTGCTGTAAATTCCGTTGAGTTCCCCCTCCTGTTTGCTGTCCCCCTTTCATTTTGCGCTAACGGGAGTTGAGCAATCGTTTCATATTTGTCTGTTTTTCTTTCATTCTGTCGAAGTAATTATTTCTTAATTTTGATCTCCATTCCGGCGCTATCCACTAGCTGATGTCCAATTACACTGTTCGTATTAGATAGCCCTTTCAGCGAAGGAAAGAAGAGCGCAGCAGTGAACCGTGAGTTGTGTTAAGCTTGTGAATTTAATTAAATCTGCACAGATGGAAAGAAGAGAGCGAAAAGGCATCAGAAAGCGAAATGTATTGCTTCCATTATGTACTAATGCCTTGTCAACGTTTATTATTAGAGTGTGTGACTCGGTCTCTGTACAGATTCGGATGCGAATGAATATAAAGTGTTAATAAACATCGGTTTAATGGTGTCTATCTGCTAATTGCTATTAGGGTAATGGGCTCTTTGAAGAGAGGTGTGAAGAAAAAGAAAACTTAATTATCAGAACTCCAGAAAATTATGTGGCGTCATAATCACTGCGGATGATTCTAGGATTACCTGCACACTCTTTTGAAATGATTATAAAGTTGAAATATTGACTTATAAAAAAGGTTCTGCCAAGTTTTCAGGTGTACCCGTATAAAAACCACATTGTCTTCCAGCGCATATGCTCTAGTGGGTAGCATAGGCGGTAGAATCGCTGTCCTTCCCCACCGGGTGGTAAACGCCTGAATTCGAAGCTCGGCAATAAAGAGGGGAATTTTTTGGGGCTTTTTGACAATGTGGCCGAGTTAGTCGGTCTCAGGAGAAGGTAGTATGGTTTTCCTCCAGGAAAATTGGTGTCTCGTCCAGCAAACAGAAAATCGACCTCAGAACACACGCAATTGAGAGACAATATACATGGAGGAATATTGTCTTAATTGATGAAGCTCCTTCCTAAAACCCTACTACATCAACAACCAGCACGTATTGCATGCTTCACTCTTGGATTTTAAAGTAGTGGCAGAACGTCATGAAAACGCCCAGTGTCACAAAGTACGGTAAGGTGGATTTGGGAAGAATAACATGACGAACCATTTTCTGCTGTGTCTAAACCAAAACACTGAATTTTTTTCCAGAAATCACCAAGGTATGTCCCATGTCTCCTACATGGTTCTTCTCCCCGCCTGCACGCAACTTTCATGCTCACAGGACACGGATCCATCATAGCCAAGCTCTCAACGTTCGAATTATCAAAAACCTCCCACTGCCACTGTGGAGAGCAGGAGAGTTGATGTAATTCAATGTGTGACTTTCCCTTGTACGAGGACCTTCGCTGTATCCAGATTACCAGAATTAACTTTAATTCAAAAGACCAGGAGCACTACTCGTTGGACAGCGACAGAAAGTATACAAGGTCTTCTCGCAATACTGCCAGAAGCTCTTCACAAGAAGATCTCTATCATTTGAACAACAACGACTAAGACCAGAAAGTTCAGACCAACCTCGACCCTCCAACCAGACATCTCATACCAACCAAGATCAGCAACGGGGGTATAACCCGCTAAAAGTGAACTTGCTAAGTGGCGGTCAAGGCCGAGCAACCTTGCTTGGTCTACTTTACTTTCTCCTTTCCTACACCCCACTCCCCTAATGGAGATATCTCCATCTTACCTTGGGGATGCCTCCCCTCTACATCCCAAATATTTCTAACTGTTCCCTCCCCACTTAACATCGCCTCTCCCCACATTCCAACTTTTTTTTTTAACTTGGTCTTCGTCCAGGAGACTCAGGCGTCCCTGGCGGAGACCAGCCTGGATTACACCCTAGGGGTTTGAACAGGCAACATGGGATCCCATTAGGGATTCTGCGGCCAAAAGCCAGTACACAGCAACAAGAATCTAATATAATGCTGCTCACATTTCTACGCAAAATACTTTTGTCTGGCTTCTACAGTGTATTGTATACTTCACAAGAGTACTTATGGGGTGTGGGAACCCACCGGTGGCACCCCCCTCCCAAACACTATGTACTATATCCAAACCTAAACCCAGAATCAAGCCTAAATAAAATTTTCTGGAGTACCAGTAAAAAAAATCAGATATTGAGTAGAGACATTTTGTAAAATTCCCAGTGATTAAATATTGACCACCTTTGGGATGCTTTGGATCAATAAATAAGAGACAGAACTGGAGGGAACGTCCACAGAAAGAAAGTGTACCCTCTTTGGTTGATTAATCCTCAATGGCATCGAGGATTAATCAACCAAATCTATCAACCAACTACATCCAGGATTAATCAACCAAATCTACCAACCAACTACATCGAGGATTAATCATCCATTAATCAACCAAACAGATGGAAGTCGTAGTGCAAATTTTATTAAAATTTTATGATACACGATAAAAAGTTTTGTCAAATTTTTCGGGGTACCAGTGAAAAAACTGCACCATTATGGAAGTAATCTTTGTTTACAGTAACTTTCATTTCATCTGATCCTTCATACAAATGTCCGATTCGTTTCTTAACAATTCTGAAGTGCATTAATGCTTTATTCAACCAAATCTTTGCCAAAAAACAGAGAGAATCCTGCTGCATACAAAGCTTGTTCCTGGCTGAAATGTGGAGATTATACAATCGATAACAGACTCTGTTCCAGTGTAGTCAAACAAAGAGCGTCAGCACACACACATATGATTCATAAATCACCAGAACCATCCACATTCTGACGGGTTGGAACAGCGCTCTCCTTGCTCCTAAATAGTGGCCATGATTACCCAAAAGACTTCTCCACATTTCATTGCAAACAACTACATATTTGAACGAACAGCATTTTATAGGAGACGCGATATATTTTAAACTTGCAGGAGAACAAAGAAAGCAGTTTTTCTTAAAGACAGTCTAAGAGTCAAGACCAAAATATCGACCAAAAATTTTAAATTCTGTCGATGGGAACTATTGCATAGAAGAAAATACAGCAAAGGGAAAACAAAAGGAAAAAGGAATTTAGTCCCAAATTCTTGTTCCACAAGAATTTGGGACTAATTATTGGAGTCCAAGATGAACTTGCCAAGATGATTCTTGCCAGTAACCATTTGACAAAAACTGAACCATTTTTGTCACTAGGTGGCAAGAAATGGAACAATGTACGCATGACAGATATTGCCCAAATAATATAACTGTTGGGTGTCAGTAGGCTGCGTTTCATTTAGATTAACTAATGGCGGTTATTATTTAAATCTCAGTGCTAATGGATGATTGAGTACAATATATTTTCCATAGCAACTAACCACTATGGTAACATTTATGTCACTCCTGATCAGATCACCAACACGAGGGACTGAATCACTGGTTTTGAAGTTGACTGATAGGGGCAAGGGTCGTGATCTGACGCTCTTCGAAGAGGAATGACCCTTAAATGGGTATCTGATTTGTGGAGTATTAGTGAAGGGTTGTAGTTAAGGTGTTCCAAGAGTGGACGATGCAGCAGTCGCTGGGCCAATGCGGATTCCCACGCTTCATTGATGGTCTTAGTGAAAACAGGCTGCCCCATCTTGTACGAGCCGGTAGATGGAAAACAGTGGGATGGCTCCCATTAGGGGCCCTGCGGCACAGCACACGACACACACTTTTGATATTCATAGAATTCTGTTAACTTCACACGAGAAATGATGGCGCAGTTGTAGGAAACCATTAGTGGCGCACAAACCAAAACACTATGCCACTATGACCATGGACTTTACTACTAGGGGACGACTAACAGTGTTTCCAAGACAACGATTCCTCCTTCGCATGGACCACCGAAGTATGTGCCCAGTCATGGTACCCATACTTTGGGCCACTCATCTCGAAAGACGCCTAAAGTTTACTTCTGAATAGCGTCAGCCACTGACTACTGGAAGAAAGTTTCCTTTTCCGATGAATCACGTTTCCTGCTATGCTGTGTGAACGGTAGATGGAGGGTACGGCTACAAAATGTGGAGAGGAATCATTTCAATGTCCTGGTCGAACAGAAACAGGAAGATGGCTGCAGTGTTTTCGTATGGGGATGTTTTCCTGGGAATCTTGGAGCCCTTGTACCCCCAAACCACACTCTAAAATGCTGAAAAACTACCTGTCCGATGTGACTGATCAGGTATACTCCTTAATGGTGACTGACTTCCCGGATGGCGCAGATGTGTTCCAGTAGGATAATGCGCCCTGGCACTTTGCCGGTATTGTTCCAGAGTGGTCTGTCGAACACGAAAGGGGTGTTCCAGGAGCTACCTTGGTCGCCAGATTTGAAGGATATGAATTCTGTGGTGAAGTGAATCGACAGATCCGGATTTCGGATCCTCCACCACTTGCTATCGAAGATCAACTGGTATTTTTCCATGGTGCAACATACTTCCTGCAACTTTCAGAGACCTTATCCATGCCTTGCCGCAATTTACTGACTCAGTAATTGTGTCCATAAATATCGAGTATTCTCTGGTTGGTTTGCCCGACCATAAATCCCAATCTCTGGATGAAAAACCACGAAAGCCTGTTGAGAGACCGAAAAATTCTGCCACGTTGTGAAAAAAAACCCCCAATAAAACTTTCTAGCGTCACTGACGCGATTCGAACCCACGCCTTTTCCACCCGATGTGGGGAGGAGGGTGATTATAGTCACTGTATTACCCGCGAGGGCCCTTTACATAAGACCGACCCGAAGAGATCTGCCATTTTTCAGCTGTTACTTCGATGTTGTCCATAAAGATCATTGCAAATTAATTTTATATTTCGTGCGAATTTAGCACTTTTTGTTTTTTTTAAATGTTCAAAATTGAGTTGGAGAAAATTTAATGGGTACTCTTTAAGGTGTGATCATTGAATGAAAAATGAAAGCTAAATTCAAGAAAACACTTCTTATTTCCTCTCTCTCTCTCTCTCGGTCTTTTTTTCCCTTCACTTCTTTAAGAACTTCGTCACTTTGAACTCCGAAGTTTCCCTGACTCTAAATTCATCCATCATCTCTTCCATCCCGCATAGAAGCTATCAGATCCTGCCTCTTGAAGCGCCACTTATTTTTCAGAGCCTACATGCCGGGTTTCTACGTGGTGGGTTGGCCCACCCTTCTTTTCCGTATCCTTCATTCGCTACTGCCTACTCACATGGCAATTCTATAGAGAAACTGGTGTATCAGGTGGCATTTTCGTCTACTTAAGAATTCTGCAAGAAAATCGAAATGGATCCTTTTAAAAGATTTTTTTTTTCTTCTTTTTCTTCTTCTTCTTCTTCTTCTCCCATTTACATCCCTCAATTCTTTTGGTGGTTATGGAGTTCAAAACTTTGGTAATCTTTAGTGAAACGCCCATTAATTGGAATTAAGGAAAGATTAAACTTTGATTTTGAGAGACAAAATCCAAGGATGGAGATTTGGTATCATTTTATCCGGTTGCCATGGCAACCGGATAAAATGATGCGAACGGTTTTCCTTTTAACAAATACACTTACAATGCTTTTTGGGATCGATCGGTTGTTATGTTTACGTGCAGAGTGATCAGTTTGTGTACACTACATAGCCAAAAGTTATGTCACACTTTGATTTGAATGGACACGTTTTTTTCCATTATTTTCCTCTACAGTGGTGAATATCTTTGAAAGAGAAACTATGAAGAAACTGGCCCAGCGAAGAATGATTGACAACCACAAAGAGCAACAGCGATCTTTCTGGCGATATGTGGAACTAAAAAGCTTTGATTCCATAAAAAACCAATAACTTGTTGAGTCATCATCATCATCATCATCAGCCATTTTTAATCCATTGCAGGATGAAGACCTCTCCAGCAAATTTCCAGTTCCTTCTGTTTTGTGCAATGGCCGTCCATTTGTCTTACTGTCATGTGCTGGAGGGATTGGTCTTTTCCTCTTGACGCTGACCAGGCGTCTTGAAGAGAGCCATTCTACACGTTCGTTGCCATCTAAATGACGTAACAGGGCTTACCATCGAGAAGGTGTGCATGAGTGGATTTTGGGGAGGCAGGCCAACCGGACTTCTCCTAAATCTTCTGTAATAGAAAGATATTGGATTCATCAGTGTTTTAGACAGAGTGTCTGATAACACACAGAATGCCTCTTCCCCTCTAAGCCCCCTTTTTGAGTATTAACCAATAAATTTCCCATAATTGATCCTGGAGTTATAATTTTGTATATTTTTCGGTAGCTCAGAATGTATATCTGTCCGATATACATTCTGAAGAGAATATGTGGTGGTATGTTCACTGTGTTCCTCGAACCACTCTGGCACAGTGTGAGCCCAATGACAGGCCCCATCATCTTTTTGGAAGATCCCGTTTCTGTCCAGGAAAATATGCAACACAACAGGATGCACATGGTCTCCTAATGAGCTTCCTGGACTAACGTCATCTATGAAACGTTAATCCATAGGCAACAGGGGTCCTAGTTCTTGCCAACAAAACATGTCCCTTATTAAGCAACCACCAGCACCTTCTTGGTTGGTGGGCATCCCGCATGATAAGTTCGTGGACTCGTGCTGCTTGCGCCACACATGAAGGCGTCGGGGCTGGCGTGCTGCACCAAGTAATTGGATTCATCTGACCAGCACACTCCTTTCCTGTCCTCCAGTGTCGAACTAGCGTGTTGTTGACACGCTAGTTGGACACTTTTTCCAGAAGCTTAAAATATATATCTTATGAATGATTTCGTTTTTTGTTGATATTTAGGGCATTTTATAAATAAATATCAGTAGCGGAAGTTGCAAATCGAGCATGCGCTCATTGTCACTTAGTGAAATCCTGGATATTTTACATAACGCAGTGGGGGATCCTTACAAGAAAATATATTGTAAGAGACAGGCGCATAGAGGAAGAAGCAAGGAAGTGACCCATTGATTTTTTCTTTTGTGAATTTTAACTTTTTTCTTTGGTATTCGACTTTAAACCCTCCAGCGAACATCACGTTTGAGCCAGCAGGTAGATCATAAATCTTTCGAAGATTCGAACAATGAAAAAAGTGAGACCCCGAACTAGCACACACACCTTTATTTTTGGCTTCTCCTGACTGTCCATGGCACATCATAAATCACAGAGAATTCCAGCCTGGTCTTCACTATCACTTTGCTAGCTTACAACTTCCGAAGTAAAAAAGCGATTTTACATACGCACCCACACCGGTGGAACCAATAAAAAAAAACACCCACCATCGCCATGGTAACAAGAGACACTTGTTCTCTCTTTCGAAAAGGCATCTTGGTGTTTTAGTGGAGAAAGAATTTCATCATTGACCATTTGCAAAACTTGGAGTAACAGATAAAGAATTCTTAGAAAAAATATTGACTTTTCCCAACTAGGATGCTCTCATACTTTTGGAAAGGAAGTGTAGATGTAGAATCACCGAAAGAGATCCAATTAACTGGTAAATTTTTTGACTTCGATGTCTCCTCGGTCAGATAAAACTATTTTTAATGCGTCTATTTGGAGGTATGCAAATGGGCTCTGCTCTAGTGAAAAGATTTCAGTCTCTTGTCTTCAATCGTACCATCCATCTTCATTTCCTTGAACAAAAGAAGAGTCTGTCTGCTCCCCTGTTATTTTAAGATTACGCTCTTTCGGCTGTATTTGGCTGTACAATTATTTTTCATTTGTAAAGGTGAAAATCGATGTTTTGTGTCAAGATACAGACATTTGCTAATTATGCTGAGAGAATGCGCCCAATTTTAGATCGATGGAGGAAGGAAGAACGAGGTTGAGATAAACAGATGTCGAAAAACGTGAAATGCTTTATATCTGAATTTGCAAATTTCAAAGTTGAAAATTTTAGCAAAGAATGAATCAAGACATTAGCACAGGCAAAGTGGGAAATGATATTATAAACAGGACTGGGTTCAATTGCTGTACGGGAGGCGACTAATGCCATGAGGAGTCGTATTTTGCTGACGGACGCGAAACGCTTGCCTTTCAGAGCTTTCTTCAGACGTGGAAACAGGAAGAAATCACACGGGGCTAAGTGCGGTGAATAAGGGGACTGTGGTAGAATCTCGGCACCTATTGGCAGTGATCACTGCCTGCACAATATTAGCCGTATGGAGCCTGGCATATTCTTCACGGAGCAACCACTTCACACCGGAATATGGCCATCCCATCAAGACAATCATTACCATATGCTTCATTCATCTCTTTAACTGTTTCCGATATATATTTAAGCTCCTTCTGCCACAATAACGAATCACATATTGTTGTTCAATCTGTATGTCCGACATGATGCTTGCTTCAAAACCATCGTCAGTGACACGCGGATAAAAAAAACCTCTTCACGAAACACTAGCTCGCTCGACAGTTACTGGCACGAGCACACAGAGTCTGCTCAGTAGCCATCAGGGAGAGCCCCCAGTGGCAGTTCATGCAATAAACAACAAAATCTTGCGAATTAAATTATCACCCTCGTACTACTGCGAAACCAAATTGTACCACGCTAAGTAACTCTATCTGAGGTAGATTTGATTATTCTGGTTTGTCGTTTAGAACTGCAAGTGTATCACAGGAAACCAAACTAAATAACATTAATTGTACCACAGGAGAGACCTATGGTAACAAAGAAAAATGACTGTACTACAGGAGAGACATTTGTACCACACTAACTGTACCAGAGGAGACCAAACTTAATAACATTAACTGTACCACAGCAGAGACCAAACTAAATAACATTAACTGTACCACAGGAGAGACGAAACTGAATAACATTAACTGTACCACAGCAGAGACCAAACTGAATAACATTAACTTTACCACAGCAGAGACCAAACTAAATAACATTAACTGTACCACAGGAAAGACCTATGGTAACAAAGAAATATGACTGTACTACAGGAGAGACATTTGTACCACACTAACTGTACCACAGGAGATCAAAATAAATAACATTAACTGTACCACAGCAGAGACGAATGTAAATAACATTAACTGTACCACAGCAGAGACCTATGGTAACAAAAAATTTGACTGTACTACGAGAGAGACATTTGTACCACACTAGCTATACCACAGGAGAACAAACTATGCAACTTTAATTGTACCACAGGAAACAGACTTTTGGTAACAATGAACTTTAAATCTAGCGCAGGAGCGACAACTGTACCACACCATAACTGCACCACAGGAGATAACAACTGTACTACGGGGAGACCAAACTGTCACACTAAGGAACTGTACCTAAAGTAGACTTCATTAGTGTGGTACAGTTTGGAACTCAAACTATACCAAAGGAGAGACCTGTGGCATTAAGGAAACTGAAGTGTGCCACAGAACAGATCTATGGTATCAAGTCAAGGAACTGTAACTGTAACACAGGAGAGACCAAACTGCACCACACTAACAACTCTAACTGTACCACAGGAGAGACCAAACTGCACCACACTAACAACTCTAACTGTGCCACAGGAGACAAACTAAGGAACTTAAAATGTACCACAGGAGTGACTTATGGAACAAAGAAAATGTAACTGTACTAGAAGACAGACAATTGTTCCCCACTAATTGTACCACAGGTAACCAAATTAAGGGACTATAACTAAACCACAGGAGACCAGACGAAGGGACTATAACTATACTACAGGCAACAGAACTGTGGAACTCTAATTATACTACAGACGAGACCCGTAGAACTAAGATACTTGTAACTGTACCACAGGAGTGATCTGTGGTAATAATGAACTTTAACTTTACCACAGGAGCTTCAACTGTACCACAGGAGCTTCAACTGTACCACAGGAGAGATCAAACTGCCACATTAAGGAACTGTAGAACTGCAGTAGTGTTTGATCTCTCCTGTAGATAAAGTAGAGCTCATTGATGTAGTATGTTTTGGAACTCTAACCGTACCACAGGAGAGATCTGTGGTACTAAGGAACTTGAAGTGTGCTACAGGACAGACCTTTGATACAAAGTAAGTGTAATTGAAACACAGGAGAGACTAAACTGTAACACACTAAGTAACTGTAACACAGGATAGACCAGACAGCACTATACTAAGGAACTCTAACTCTACCACAGGAGACAAACTAAGGAACTCCAAGTTACTACAAGACAGAACTGTGGTACTAAGGAACTCTGCGTAAGGTATTTTGCTCCTTAGTGTGGTATAATTTGGTTTCTGTAACTCTATTTTAATAGAGAAAATCGAAAAGCACAATCGAATAACCAGAGCTTTTCAACCAGCAATATGGGTCTAATTTGGCCTTTTCAAAACGATGACCACTTCCAGTCTAGTTCTGTATCCAGCAGGATTAAGTTGTCACCATAGTAACCCGATTACATCAAATCATCAGTTAATTAAAAAAATTAATAAAGTCCAATCTTCTGATCGATGGCATAATCACGACAGGACTTCACCAGATAATAATTGAACTGTTGCAATGAATCCCCAAACAATAGGCAACCATGGAGTAATAAATTCCAAGCCAACAATCTCGATGCTTTAATTAGATAAAAGAGAAGTACCAAACAATCTCTCCATTTACTCAATTAAGTACAATATTTAAGGATTTAATACCAAGGCTTAAGGACCTTTGTGAGCGTTGTTGAGCTGAGGTTCCATTACTTTTTTTTAAGGTAGTGCAGGAGTGGCAGATCTTGACAACGTCTCTTGGTTTCTTCGTTTATGGCAGCAATTACCATGGCCGTGTCGATAGTCGGTTATAATCACCATCATCCCACCCTGGAGTGTTCATCACTCGGGCAATCTCCATTCACCACCCACTGGCATCAGTTGGATGGCGTCATTGGGTTATCAGAATTTCGTCTGTCATCACATTGCGCGACTGAGAACAAAGTAAATTAAATTTGGATGGTTGTTTGGGCAAACAGTATCTGTAATAAGGAGAGTCTGTTGGATCTCAAGCTCCATCATCTCCCATTAAATGGCACTCGTGACAACGTTTATTAAGTACAACTGGATTCTGGCGCGAGAGACAAAGGGCCCTAATAGAATCTAATAAAGGGCGAAGAAAGATGCCTGCCCGAAAGAAAACAGCTTTACATTCTTTCGCTCATAACTCCAAGCGCCATCTTAATGGCAGTTTGCGTTTGATGGAAGTTACGTTGCGATACTTTTTGGTCGCTCTTCTGTTCAGTTTCAAGACGTTAACTGTTGCCGTTAAAAATAAATTAATTAAAATGTACACGCACTTTTCAAAATGTTAGGAATGCCTCGGTAGAGAATTGATTGACTTTGCGCATGGATAGTGGGCATCTCTTTTTATGACATTAGGGCCTGGAGGGCCTGGAGGCCCTGGTTATCCATCGTTTGGTGTTTGCATGCGTCATAGAAAAAATTATTAAATATATAAATTAAGAAAAATAAGAGAAGAAATTAAATAAACACGGAGAAAAAAGAAATAAATAAATCGAGGCCGAAAATAAATTAAAAATAAAGGGAGAAAAGAAAAAAAGAAAGAAGAAAGACAGAGAGAAAGGAAGAAAGAAGACAAAAAGAAGATAGAAAGAATTTAGAGATAACGTATAAATGAAAAGTTAAGAAAGGAAGAAAGAAAACAAAAGAAAAAGAGGAAAGAAGGAAAAAAAAAGAAAGGGAAGAAATTGGTCAAGATAGGAAACAATGCAAAAGAAACGAAAGAAAAAAAAAGAAAGAAAGTAAAGGAAAAAAGAAAAAAAAGTAAAAAAAAAAGGAAGACAGAAAGAATTGAAAAAATTGACAGAAAAAATTCTTAGAATCTAAGGAAAACGTAAAGAAAGGGAAAAGTGGAAAGAATAAAAAATGGAAACAAAAGGATGAAATTGAGCAAGATAGGCAATAAGTCGAAAAGGAAAGGGAAAAGAATGAAAGTAAATAAAGAAATTAAAGAAAAATGAAAGATAGTAAAGAAAGAAAAAAAGAAACAGCATAGAAAGAAGGGAGTAAAGAAAAAAGTGGGAAAAGAGGAAAGAAGAAAAAAGAAAGGAAAAAGGAGGACAGAAATAATGTAAGGATAGAAAATAACGGAAGAGTAAAGAAAGAAAGAAGGAAAACAAAGAAAAAGTGGAAAAAAAAAGAAAAGAAATGGAAGTTTTTGAAATTCATCGGGAGTTGTTTCCGTGTTTGCTTTTCGAGTTGTGGAAAAGTAAATCAGAGCTTTCCATGTACATGTAGCACCAATAAGAGTAAGAGTAATAAGGCAGCAATGTGTACGCTTACCGCTTTATTTACACTATGCAGAATAATAAAATGCCACGGCTTAATCTTTCAAAGAAAAAAAAAAAAACAGAAATAATTAAAGGAAAACGTAGACTAGTTCTTCAGAGATGCGAAAAATGATTTTAAAAACGGCGATCGATCTTAAATGCCGAAACAGACGGTAATTATAAGACAAATAAGATAAAATAATAAAGATCTTGCTTTATTACCTTGCTTGATCAGTACAGAAAGAGAGAAAGGAAGGGAAATCTTAGGATCAGGTGTTTTTGGTGGAGAAAGTTACTGAAAAGTTGATTATTAATCCAGACGAATTTTCAACTTTATTGATTCCACCTCTGTACCATTCAAAGTATGATGGAGACCTGTACTCTTCGAAGCTCTTTCTGTTTCAGATCTCTCAACGTATTTATTATCCCTCTAGATCTGTGTGGACTGCCATTGTCTCGATGGAAGACGCCTTTGTGTCTGAGGAGTGCGTATGGTGCTTGGTAGGATGATCAACAAATGGTGGTATGTTCGGATATTAATGGTAGGGCAATGTATAATTAGCATTAACATCCTGGAAGACATTAAATGGTAATGGTCCGAGGGAAAATCCTTGCAGAACATTTCATTGCACATTGCTAAAATGTGATGTCGGCTACCTCCAATTGGCCAGATATTGAAAATCCAATTGATCAATGCGTTCCATATTGTTTATGAATACGAATCCTTTAAGGCAGCCCCAAGTTGGTATATAATCACCTTCCTCCCCACACCGGTGGTAAAAACGCAATTCTTTAAGGGAAAAACAGTTCATCAATGGACTGGAATCTTCTCGCTGTTTGAAAATATTCCAGTGAAAATAGAAGGAAAGAAATAGATTCTTTTTCTATTCTCCTTGCAGAACTTAACACAAACCCCGACAAACTATTAGAATCTGTATAAAGATGCATCACTTCAATCTCCTTTTCTAACTTTAACACACCATAGTCGGTGTGTTAAAGTTAGAAAGTGTACCATGCCTTTGAGACTTCTCTCTATCGTCTTTTACCCCTTCCCAGCCCAGAGTACCAAAACCTCTCTCGAAGAGTTTTTTATTTATTTCTTTATCGCGATAGTTCCAAAAGAAAGCCCATAGGAGAGAATATCGTCAACAGCTTTTCTTTCTATTGCTAACACTTCTTCAGCTGTGTATTAAGAACTCCAGCCTGGTCTCTGGTTGGTGTTTTGGCACAATCCAGTACAAATGGGACTACTTTTTTACCCACCATAACCACACAAACGGAAAGGACTTTCACATAATCGCCACTCTGGTAAGCAGTTATCGAATACCCGAAGGCAGTGCAACGGTCTGAGAGATGATCCATTATTATACTGCCAGAAGGAATAGGAAAGATTGTATAACCTTTTTCGCAGCCTTTTTTTTTTTTTTTGCTCGAGTGTATAAACATGATAGAAAGACTATTAAGGATATTAAGGCGCTATAAATATAACCACCATTCGAGATTTTTAAACTTCTTAAAGCATTTCTTGTGATATGTTTTGTTTTGAATCTCGTCTACAAATATAGCTCCGTCTGTCCGTCCGCATGTAACAATTCGCAGTTTATGCAATTTTATATTTGGGCCTTTTAAAAATATTTGTGGATTTGTTCCAAATTTCATTAGTATCAGAACAATAAAAATTTGGCAATTATCATTTTTTTTTTCGCCTTCAGGTAATAACTCGACTTCAAGTGAACGGATTTTTATGAAATTTGTATTTAGACTTCTTATAAATATTTGAAGAATAACTCCAAATTTCATTAAAATTTGGTAAATAAATCTGACAATTATTATCTTTTTTTTTTTTTCGGTTCGTCCGTCCGCATGTAATAATTCGATTTTCATTGATTGGATCGTAAAAAAACTTCATGTTTACCTCTTTTGGTGCGATTTTCTCGTGTATTAACTGGATTTTATTTTTGTTGGTTGGAGGAATGAATGGATATTGATCAATTTAAATGGATAAAAGCATTACGAAGCTTTTGTTATAATAATCAGCATGGCTGAAAGAACCATTTTCATCTCAATAACCCTATTAGAGACTTTAAACCATAGATTTAATTAAAAACTCATTAAAATATGCAGCCTGTCGCTGGACTCCAGATGTTCTGAATCTTTCTTGGGTACTTAAAAAATCCTTTACTAAACGCTGAAGTTCTTAGGAGATTTTGTAAAGTATTGCACTCATGAATAAACATTAAATCTGCCATGAAATCTATCAGCCACCTAAGGACCTCCTCCCTTTTCTCCTACAATTGACAACTTAATTAAAGTAATAAAGCCTTTCGTACTTTGGTAGCAAATATCGCTAGGTGAAACTGTCACTTGAGGTCGCTATGTGCAGTTTTGCATGAGGGAGTAGATAAACTTTTATAGGAGACAAACCTACAAGAAATTACACACACAACTGTAACAAAGTGGAAAGAGGTGTCTGGGGGAGATGGTACCTCCAGTTTTGACCATTCTTCAATCAGGATGTTTGTCAGCGATGTATTGTGGTCAGTCTGGTCCAATACGATAGAAGGATATTTTTGGGAAGTACCACGACATTCTAATGGTATGAGCAGACCTATTTCATACCGAAATAACGTACCAGACACCATGATACCACCTCCAGCTGTTGAGTGGTGGACATGAGACAGTTTGGGTGCATGGTTTCATGAGGTTGACGTCACACTTTGATCCTACCATGGTGGAAAAAAAGTGTGAATCGAGACTCGTTAGACTACATGGTCTTTCTCCACTCTTCCATAGTCCAGTCTTGTGCTAGTGGACCACACCTGTTGACTCTTTTAGAGCTGCATTCCCCTTTCGTCTTCCACCTTTTTGTGTATGTTTGAGATGGTTGCTATGGACACACCAATGATTTCCTTTGTTTTCTCAATTGTGGCTCATGCTAAACTTTCTGAAAATCGGAAGGATCAACTGTCCTCATGAATAGATCGACTAAGATGTCCCATATTCATCTGATACCATGGAAATTTTGATCAAATCATCTGAGAACTAACATATGCATATCGTACCCTTCATTATCTGTTGCTATCAATTACAAAAGGTTTCTAATATTTTGGCCAGTGAGTGTATTTCAAAATATAGTTAACTAATTTTAATAAAATATTTCTTAAATATTTTATTTCATTAATTTCTGGCTCGTTTAATACAATGTTTAGAAACTTTAATTTAATCACTCATTAAAATATATTTAATAAAATACAGCAAAAATTAAATAATTATTAGAAAGTTAAATTTTTATTTCCTTAATTAATTACTGATTGTCTGAAATATTATTTTTAAAAATATTTCGAATTTGAAAAAATAATTTAAAATTTTATAATTATAAAATTTTAAAAATTTCAATGTTTATTTCCTTAATTAATTACCGATTGTCTGAAATACGATTTTTAAAAATTTTTGAAATTCGATAAAATTTTAAAATATTTTATGTTTATTTCTTTAATTAATTACCAATCGTCTCCATTATTATTTAAAATATTTAAATTTCATATTTAAAATAATAGAATTAAAAATATTTTTAATTATAAAAATTTTAAATTTTTAGTGTCTATTTCCTTAATTACCGGTTGTCTGAAATATGATTTTAAAATATTTAAAATTCGATAAAATAATTTAATATTTTATAATTATAAAATTATAATTTTAAATAAATAATTTAAAATAAAATAATTTAAAATTGTATAATTATAATTTTTTAAAAATTGTTAGTATTTGCTTCCTTAATTACCGGTTGTCTGAAATATGGTTTAAAAATATTTACAAGTCAATGAAATAATTAAAAAGATTATAATTATAAAATTTTAAAATTTTTAGTGTTTATTACCTTACTTAATTACCAATTGCCTGAAATAAGATTTTAAAAAATATTTGAAATTTGATAAAATAATTAAAAATTTTATAAATAACATTTTTAAAATTTTTGGTGTTTGTTTCCTTAAGTAATTTTTTTTTAATTTTAAGTATCAAAATCATATTTTTTTCATTTTAAATTCAAATTACGAATTTGCATTAAATTTTTTTTATTTTCAATACAAGTTTGTATTAAACTACAAAAAGTAATTGAACTTTCCTGTTTATAAGAACTAAACATTTTAAATGAATTATAATTAAAATAAATAGTTATCCAAACATCCTTACTGGTAGATGGCGCCACCATCAATTTCCATACCATCAACAGATTGTAGTCTTAAAACCCAAACGATCACATTAATTGAAATAATGCGCCACCTAATGGTCGCCAAAGGTACCAGATGGGGTAGACAATTGAAAAATGGCAGACATTAAGCATTTTTTATGTCATTTGCACTCAGTGACCACCAGAGAAGTAATTTTTCTTCAAAATAAGCTCAAAAAGCTGTCAAGTGATCTGGAATGGTGCAGCTAGATGGGTTTTTTAGACATCAATGAATTTATGTCGTCTTAGTTTGTGTAAATAAATTGTCCTTACATAAAAGACCATCGATTATTTCGTCTTTAAAACTAATCGAAATAATAAATGTTTCATAGAAGAATCACTACAAAAATAAGCATAAATTATGCAGCGCCCCCTGCATAAAGTGAGGGTTATCCACAAATTTTATTAAAGAATTCTTTATTAAAGCATTGGTAATTATAATTTTCGGGGGGTAAACTATAAACAATGATAAACAAAACTGAATAAAGACTTATTTATCTATAAAATTTCAAATATATAGTAATCGTTAAAATATATAGGGGAGACTCGATAATCCGAAACTCGATATTCCGAGTTAGACTCCCTTGTCCTCTGCTACACTTCGAAGACCTTTCAAAACTTACTCCACCATCCACAAGATATCTTTCGAAAGGAATGATGAATCCAGTGACCAGGATAAATGGATGACTTACTGGGGCACTTGGGATAATTAAGTTCAAACTCGAGCTTCTGACATGTCATTTAAAAGAGTGGTATATACTGGATTCCAGCTACAAGATTTCCACATTTACTATTGCAGAATTCCTAACAATTGTTTTTATTTGAATGGCCTTTTTGGAGAAACTGATATTAGTCACGGTTCAGAAGAGTGGCTTCTTTTCAAAGACAGTTAAAATAAAATATCGGAAAGCTACATTGCTTTGTAATGGAAGTATGCATCCACCAATGTTTTTCACTCTGTTTACGTAAAGAAAACTAAGGAGAAAACTACCCAGAAGGAACTCAATCAAGACGATTGGGTTTCTTCTAGATTTGCAAGGTGATTGCACTTTTTCTGCCTCTGAGACAGCATGCTCTACACTACAGGAGAACAGAATGCTCTTTCAGAATTGAGTTGCAGCCTGGCGCACATGTTGCAAACCTTGGTTCGAAGACCCAAATTTCTGTTTCAACCGCTCCATGTCAAGCTGGAACTGTTCAAACAATTGGTTAAAGCATTTGATTCTCAAGGTGAGAACCTCCACCATATATAGACTATGATGAATGAAATTCGTAGTATTAATTTTGCTGTGTAGTAAAGGATTTTCGTAGTAACATTAATTTTCAGAATAAATCTGGGAGATTTTAGTGAAGGGCATGGGGAGAGAGTCCATTTGAACTTACTGTCAATGGAGAAGAGGTATCAAGAAATGTAGAATGCAGGTATGATGGTTGTTTTTGTTATTGTAATAGGGTTTTGGGAGCATTGACAACTCAGACCATATTTGTCCGTATATATGTCTGTAAATTGCGAGTCTTCTGTGGTCGATTTCTGCTTTTTCTCCCGGAAACTCGTGTTTTTTGACCCGAGTTTCCGGGAGAAAAAAAACATGCTAATCTCACCTGAGACCGACTAACTTAACCCATAAAAAGTCTGCGCGTCATTGAAGGGATTTGAACTGAGGTCTTTCCCACCCGGTGTGCGGAGGACGGACAGTCTACCAACTGTGCTGCCCTCGTGGATATCACAGTTGGTAGATGGGCCACTATATCTGGTTCTGATAACGTGAGACTATAACTGGTTCTGATGATGGGCGACTATATCTGGATCTGGGATGATCACATTGACCACAAAAGAAAAGATACTGAACATTTTTTAAGGAATTTTTTTTGGTTAACTGAACAAGGTTTCTGTTTTTTTAATTTGTGATTTTTAACTCGTTGTTTAGTTGTAACAAAGATCAATACACCGTTGTACAGACGTTAAACATTGTTAATAAATTTGATATCGTCTTATGCTATTCATATTTACTTTTCTTTCATTTCTGACTTAGCTACTGATTCTCCGAAAAATTTAAGGTCATATTCGAAATTACCATGCATCTCAAATTCATAAAAAGATAGCAAGAAACGCAAATAAACAGAAGCATTTTGAAAATTTCTTGCACAATATAATAGAACGAAGTTCGCCTTATTTTCGCCTTTCACTACTTTTAAAAAAATTGAATAGATGAAATTGAGATACTGCTTTGCGAGCTTCTTTCGGGACTGACTTTTACAACGCACATTTTGTAGCTATGTACGAATTTGATAGTGCATGCCAGTGACCACTAACGTTACCTCGACACCACTCTATGAAGTAAATGGCAGTATATCCTTCACTTTCGTTTGTCCCATCTGCAGAATTAAACCAGTAATGATGAATTTCCTGGTTAATTTACTGGAAAGACAGTTAAATAAACCAAAGACAGTTGCAACTCAAGCTGTTGTAAAACCCTTGTTGGGAAACTTTCTAATTATTTATGAAACGTTGTTGATGCTCAAATGAAGCGTGATAAGAAGGAAAAGGCCGTGCATTATTAACCGATCACTAATGGAAGGCAGGGTAAAATGAAACTTATAGGACATACCTCTGTGTATTGTTAAGAGCTAAACAGGAATTCGTGCTCCATTTACGCATCCCCCACCGAGTAACCCATTAGATACTCTTAAAACTTCATACCTGAATGACATTGGTTAGAGATCGCGCATTCCTAAACGAAGCTAGAAAGTCTGTTAAAGAAAGGAACCCGCCCTTGGCACGTGGAGAAAGATATAATAGGATGAAAATGATCCTTTTTCTGCGTTGCACAAAATGCATGCATAATTTATATGTTCTGTCTTATTTCCGTGCCATAACGAAAAGTTGGATTAAAGAGTGAATAAAGATACCATACTCATCTGCATGCCACCCTCCACGAAGACAAAGAGAAGATGTTAAAGCAGCAGGCCAGCTGTCTTTTTGTACGCGTTCCTTAGAACATAAGATGACACAGCCACACGTAGTAATAAGTACCAGAGTAAGAGAATCCTGTTCAAATAAAATAGCCGTTTTTTTTATTTTTTATTCTTGGTTTCTTCTCGGAGGGGGTATCGATTGGTTATTTTACCTTTGAAAAGACGATGAAAAGCAAAATGAGGTCACTCCGATTACACTAGAAGAAAGTTCACAACTCTGACGTCCTCCAACTCCATTGACAAAGTCTAAACAATGGCTAATTAAGGTAGAACAAAGAATCCTCTTAAAAAAAACCCCAGACCTTTTAAGGTGGATAAAAAAATATTCCTCTGTTATTAAAGATTAAATGACACCTTAAAGGTGTCATGTATTTTCGTTGAGGAACGATAGGGCTATAGATAATGGAAACTTAATTATTTCGGGACAAAATATTTACTAATAGAAATAATTCAATTTTAATTTATGTATTCAATTAATTTTCTACTCCAGAACCCCTGCACTAGGAAATCGTCTGTCATTTGGGACAGAAAGTTGGAAATGTCTGACAAAACTACATATAGATGCTTTTTACTATGTTGCCTATTGTACATTTTTAAAATTATGAAAAAGGCATGAGCTAATCTTTAATTTTGGGGTTTCTAATGATGGACAATACTCGGATAAGCTCTCCATCTAGCTTCTAGTCATTTTAAAGGAACATTATCTAGTTCTGATCATTAACCACATTTCCTACCTTTAAATCATCAGACTTTTCACAACAACTTTCCCTCTGCTCCATCATCAATGTCATTAAGGAAATTAAGAAACAGAAGTGGAGTAATACTGACCCCTGAGGGACTCCACTTGCTACACTGGTCATATAAAAACCACTCCTCTCTGTGTCCTATTTTTTCAGTCCGCCCTTGATCCAACGAAGGATCTTACCAAATTGCTATAGTTTGTATAATCACAGACTCTATGTTCTTACCCACCTTACAAGACAAACTCACCAGTCTGTAGCTGACTATCTCTTTAACATCTCCTTTGTGGACTGGAGATGCTTTAGGGCTTCTTCAATTCGAGAGGATCGTTCCAGTGTGTAATTAAGGTCCTGTGGCATCCTCAATGGACTGATTCACTCGCACTGAGCCTTTATATTATAGCAGGAGCATTACTGCCAACTCCTTAACTTCAGTATCTTTTGAGTATTTTCTTGCTGTAAGGTTAGCGATCGGTTGAGTACATCTTCAAAGTTTTCTGAATAATTAATAAGAAAGAATTCCCCAAAAAACTCAAAGAAGCTAAAAAAGAGACACCAACTTGCCTAAGTTATGTTTTAGACAATGAGCAATTGATAGATCTTCTTTTTGGTTTTCATTAAAAAACTTCTTCTTCTAGGATCCATTACTCCCTGAGTTTTTGTAGCAATAGAATATTTATGCAACTTCTTTCCTCCAACAGCCTACAGAGGAACACGAAATATTGATGGAAATTAAAGCATATTTATTAAAACAAAGTGTTTTATCGCCATATGCTACTTGCGTCCCTCTTCAAGTGTTTTATCGATCGACATCTAGAATCTTGACTTTGCGACAATGGATGCGTCCATGTACTAAAATCTTTCCCCTGGGGGAAAAACAATGCGAATTCTTTCTAGAAAGACAAATATTTACTGCTGAGATTCTCATACTTCAGAGGAAAGAAGATAACAGATTTTTGGACAGAATTGGGAGTTTTTTCCAACACCATAAATTAAATGAGATCAAGGCAACACCTTATGTGTTAACAAGTTGCAAAAACTATAAGTGGTACTAATTAACAAAATTCTGGAAGAATGGACTAAGAAGTTTTTCAAGAATTTAATTTAAATTTAGTTTTTGCAGGATGTAAAAGACCATTATAGTTAATAGTGTTCTTTGGAGAGGATCAGAGTCAAAGGAGTCACAAAGATTAGGAAACCCATTAAATTAAGAATAAAAGTTTTGAATTAAAACGGATTTTACAAATGATCGTCAAGATATGAATTAAATTCGAAGAAATATGGATTAAAATTGAATTGGATTAATACGGATTAAAATTGGATTAGTGCGGATTAAAATTGGATTAATACGGTGAAATTGGATTAATACATATTAAATTTGAATTAATGTGAATTAAGACGTGTTAAAATTGGATTGGATGGGAATCGAAACGGATTTAAATTGGATTAATACGGGTTGGAATTGGCTTAATGCATATTCAATTTGAATTCATGCGAATTAAGACAGATTAAAATTGGATTAAAGGAATCGAAACGGATTAAAATAGGATTACTGGGGATTAAAATCAACATATTAACATAAAGTGATCAATGAAATAATTTATGAAAGAATAACCTTTATTTAAAAGGGGATCCATATCTAGGAGTTAAAAATACAAATTGTAATTTTGAAATTTTATACGGGTATCTGTGAAAGAGTCCACTGCTGTTTTTATTCCATAGGGGGCCCCGAAATGCGGAAGGTTGGAAGAACTTTTCATTTTTGTAATTAATATTTGGAGAGCTCTGTAATCATGATATTAAAGCCACTCTAACAGTGTTAACAGAAAAAGAATTAACCGAAGTTCAGTTTGAACTTGGAATTCCTCCAAGTTAATAATACATAACTGGAAAAAGCAGTGTCAATTGTCCTGTGGAAATACTCATAGTGCAATAAAATAATCAGGTAGCGTGCATATTGCATATCCAGGTGGTTCCATGAACCGAAAAAAACCTGCAACTGGTTGACAATTGTACACCAATGAATTGAATTGAATATCTTAGACGTAGACTTTTCTCTGAAGAGGAGTGGTTTCATTTTTCTGGTTATGCGTACGTTCAAAATATTCGTGGGCGCAGTTCTTTGAAACCCCACTCCATTTTTGAAGAACCCTTGCATCCATTTGAAATCGGAGCATGATACGCAATATCAGGAATGTTTACTGTTGGACCAATGTTTTTCAACCAATGCTGAACAATACCAGGAAGTTGTCATCCAATTTGTTATTTTGTTGGAAGACATGAAGGTCCTTGATGGTTCCAACAAGACGGCACTGTCTGCCATGTGGACAGTCCGATTATAAATTTGTTTAAACATTTTTTTTTTTGTTAGTGCATTTCAAAAAGGTTTATGGCCACAACCGTTTCCCTATATTGTCATGCACGATTATATTTTGTGGAATTATTTTTTAAAAATATAGACTTATTTTTTAAAATCAAAACATACATTAAAATCTAAATCAGAAATAATCCACATTGGACACAAATATCCACAAATAATCCCAGAAACCAAATTTTAATGCGGCATACGAATGCAGCCAATGAATAGTTTAATGCCCTTTTATGGATTTTAAATGCTCCATTTCAACAATACTTTGTTCACATTTTTATTAAAAAGGTAAGTTGAAAAAGTTTAAAATCATGAATTTCATGTTGCAATCTATGTTTTCAGTTAGGGAAAGTTAACAATCGTTCGACGAAAGCATTGTTGCAATCTACGTTTTCAGTTAGGGTAAGTTAACAATCGTTCGTCCAAAGCATTGTTACAATCTACATTTTCAGTTAGGGTAAGTTAACAATCGTTCGACCAAACCATTGTTGCAATCTACGTTTTCAGTTAGGGTAAGTTAACAATCGTTCGACCAAACCATTGTTGCAATCTACGTTTTCAGTTAGGGTAAGTTAACAATCGTTCGACGAAAGCATTGTTGCAATCTACGTTTTCAGTTAGGGTAAGTTAACAATCGTTCGTCCAAAGCATTGTTACAATCTACATTTTCAGTTAGGGTAAGTTAACAATCGTTCGACCAAACCATTGTTGCAATCTACGTTTTCAGTTAGGGTAAGTTAACAATCGTTCGACCAAACCATTGTTGCAATCTACGTTTTCAGTTAGGGTAAGTTAACAATCGTTCGTCCAAACCATTGTTGCAATCTACGTTTTCAGTTAGGGTAAGTTAACAATCGTTCGTCCAAACCATTGTTGCAATCTACGTTTTCAGTTAGGGTAAGTTAACAATTGTTCGTCCAAAGCATTGTTACAATCTACGTTTTCAGTTAGGGTAAGTTAACAATCATTGTTCGACCAAAGCATTGTTGCTACTCACCATTTAAATTCTGTAATTTGCTTCTTAAATTATTATGTGCATATATTGTTATAATTTCCATTTTTTTCTTTCGTTGTCATTAAATTTCTGGTAATAATGCAGAAGAAAATTTGTTTAGGAATATCATGAATTGCATCGAACCGATATTTTCTTTTATTCTGTAAAGCGAAAATAGTTAACAATAATGCAAGTTTAAGATAAGATTAAATCACATTTTATATCATTATGCATGATCAGCTCTGTATTAAAGACATCATCCCATCTGTCTATTTTCTAACTTCATTATTATGCGATTAAATCGGGAACCCTGAAAATGTTTATTTATCCATTATCATAACCGAAATCGAATGAAGTTAGCGAAATTTTTTTGTTGTTTCAGATTATATCCGTATTCATTTTTTCACCTTTTCTTAACGGAAGCAGACGAGGGAATGTGGGGGGGGAGGAACAGAAGATTATTCTTCGCATTTCCGATGAAAGTATACGCAGAGTATCGATTCAGGGCGCCTCCATTATGAAAGCGTGAGGAGGTAAAATGTTCACTTAACATGTTACAACAGACCTGCGTAACGTTCAGGAGCGTCAATTCTATCACCAAGTCAAAGCAAGTGCAGACGCATGCTTGCGTCGAGTTGACGAATAGAAAGATAAATATACAGTAAAGAAAGAAAGAAAGTTTGCTATGAGCATGGTTGGACACAAAGGAGTTGGAATGGAGTTTGATATCGAGTCGCTCTCCCTATCTTAAGAAAGTTGAGGGATGTTTGACTATAGAATACACAAAGAGGAGAAAGGCGATAGTAGTAGATTCTGGTGAATTTTCAAAGGAATGGACACGCTTTATAGTGAAATTCCAAACAACATACACGCTTTTGTATATCATCTATTTAAATGTAAACAAGAATTCGTGTATTTTTTATATCACCCAGTAGACTCGTCCATCTAGGTATATCGAGCATGTGACAGAGATCGTTTTTTGAGTCACGTGATATGTCTCTATTTGCCTGGGTTGATGTAGACGAGTGTGGATTGGGTTGTCTGACATCATTCGAGTTCTTGCCTTTTGTACACGTTGTACAGAAACCGCTGACCACTGCACTAGACACCAGGGTAATTAGGGGCGGAATTTGGGATGGAATTTGCAATTAGATGGCGAATAGGGATGGCATTTGTAATTACATGACTATTAGGGATGGAATTTGCAATTAGATGGCGATTCTATGAGATTTTCAATTGATATTTGCTATTACAGCTGCTAGAAATCGTCCTGGAGTACCTATCTGGCGTAATAACACTGAATGGGAGTCCAGAAGGAAGAGATTTTTAGCATTTGGCAGAGAACGTTTTTTGAGTCACGTGATGTGTGTCCATTTGCCTGGGTTGACGTAGACGAGCGTGGATTGGGTTGCCTGACATCATTCGAGTCCTTGCCTTTTGTACACATTGTGGAGAAACCGCTGGCCACTGCACTAGACACCAGGGTAATTAGGGATAGAATTTGGGATGGAATTTGCAATTAGATGGCGATTCTATGAGATTTTCAATTGATATTTGCTATTGCAGCTGCTAGAAATCGTCCTGAATTACCTATCTGGAGTAATAACACTGAATGGGAGTCCAGAAGGAAGGTATTTTTAGCATTTGACAGAGAACGTTTTTTGAGTCACGTAAAATGTCTCCACTTGCCTGGGTTGACGTAGACGAGCGTGGATTGGGTTGCCTGATATCGTTTGAGTTCTTGTCTTTTGTACACATTGTGGAGAATCCGCTAGCCACTGAACTAGACACCAGGGTAATTAGGGATGAAATTTGGGATGGAATTTGCAATTAGATGGCGATTCTATGAGATTTTCAACCTATTACAGCTGCCATAAATCATCCTGGATTACTCTTCTGGTGTAATAACACTGAATGGGGGTGCAAAAGGAAGAGGGTTTTCGAAAAAATTGAAAACACCGCCAGGATGACTGATTTTACGGTTTAAATTTGCAATTAGATAAGATTTTTGCCTGATATCAGCTATTATAGTTGCTACAGATGTGCCAGATGGATAATCCAGATAGTCCTGGATTATCCATTTGGCATCATAACATTGAATAGGAGTCCATAACCAAGGGTTTATTCGAAAAAATCATTGGCAATTTTCCAACTTTCTTCTCGCTAAGTTCAACAGTCATCCATTATTTTTGAGAGTTAGAAAATAATTTGCATCTTAATGAAAGTAATAAATTTTTGTAAATTTTTACAAAATCTTGTCAATTCTATTCCCTGTTTCATTTAAATTCATTAAAATCGGATGTAATTAAAAAGTTTATACATTAATAATGGCGTCACTGTTTCAGACTTATGTGATAGAACGAACGGATTTTGTTGGTTTAAAAAGAGAGAAAGGGTAAGGTTTTCTTTTTTGCAGACTCCACAAATTATCTGTCCAACGTATAATTACGCCACGATTCTTAATTACCTTCACATTAATAATTTGTTGCTGCTCATGACCACCTCTAATAAAAATGGATTGTCCTAGCATTGAGTAATGCGGGGAAATATATCATGTTAGCTAATTTTGAATACGTTCACAAAGTTATTTTGGTTCTAAAAATTAATAATTATTAGCGTGGATTCGGACCGATATTGACCAAGGAAACATTTGTTTTAAAATAAATCAGCCTAATATAATTAAGACAAGTTAGTTATTGTACGCAGTGCTAATTTGTGTGATTAATAGTGAAAAATATATAACTAATCATCTTGTTTCCAATTAATTACTAATTAATTATGCTTCAGAATGCACTAACATCCAAAAGTAATATTTAACTGCACTTTGAACTCAAGAAAGTGAAATGCAACAGGTATTTAAGGCTCTACGTTTTATTATAATCGTAGTATACCGCCAACGTTTTCGTAATGCAATTTACTTAGTTATGAAACACTGTTCATGCCATCGTTGGTGTCAGTCAAACCTGAGAAGGTTCAAACCTAGAAGAGTAATGTATCATAGGACTTCCAGTTAATGACCAAACGCTGTTAATGTACAGGAGTTCTAGTCATTGGGAGAAGATCATTACTCTTTAGGATAGAAAAGGTGAAATGTAAGGGACAAAAAGGGTGGACGAAATATGAAGGAGACCAGTCTATTTCTCCTAATCTTTTCTCTCATTATTTTTCTCCTGAAATATACAGAAGAAAAAGAGAGTGAAGAGCAAAAGACAAAAAATTGTGGATAAAATAAGGACAAAAAAGATCAGGCTATTTTTTACCCATTTTTTGTCCAGTATATTTATAGTGGACAGAAAAGAGTGGGCGAAATATATTGGACAAAAATGAGTGGGTTAAATTTCTGGGGCAACAACAGGCAAAACAGTGGAACATGTGAAATATGGTGAGCACGCATGCTAAACAAAAAATATACCGGAAATAAAAATGGACAAAATGTCTAGGGTAAAAAAAGTGTATGTTAAATATACTGAATTAAAATGAGTACGTGAAATTTCTCGGACAAAAAAGCAAACAGCGTGGTTCGTGAAATATAGTGGACAAAAAAAAAAGAGTACGTTTAATATTCTGAACAAAAAAGAACATGAAATATACTAGTCAAAAAGATATACTGGACAAAAAGAGCGTGAAATATACTGGGCGGAAAGAGTGGATTAAATATACTGGACAAAAAGAGTGAGTGGAATAAATATACTGGACAAAAAACAATGGATTAATATACTGGAGAAAAAAAGAGTGGATTAATTATACTGGACAAAACGAGTGGATTAAGTATACTGGAAAAAACGAGTGGAATAGGTATACTGGACAAAACGAGTGGCGAAAATATATTGGACGAAAAGAGTGATGAAATGAAATGTAGTGGACAGAAAACGCAGAAAACAGTACGTCAATATTCTGAACAAAAGAGAACATGAAATATACTAGTCAAAAAGAATGGAAAATATACTGTCCAGAAAGAGTGGATTAAAATAACGACAAAAAAGAGTGGATTAAAATAACTGGACAAAAAAGAGTGGAATAAATATATTGGACAAAAAACAATGGATTAATATACTGGAGAAAAAGAGTGGATTAATTATACTGGACAAAACGAGTGGCGCAAACATATTGAACGAAAAGAGTGTATGAAATGAAATGTAGTGGACAGAAAACAGTATGTTCAATATTCTGAACAAAAAAGAACATGAAATATACTGGTCAGAAAAGAGTGGATTAAATATACTGGACAAAAAAGAATGGATAATTACACTGGACAAAAAGAGTGGTTTAAATATATTGGACGAAACGAGTGTGGGAAATGAAATACAGTGGACAAAAAACAGTTCCTGCAATATGCCGGCCACAAAAGAACATTAAATATACTGGACAAAAAGAGTGGGTTAAACATTGATAGAAATGAGTAGGTGAAATTTCTAGGACAAAATAGGCAAAAAGAGTAGAGTACGTGAAGTGTGAAGAAAAAGAGTACGCAAAATTTATAGAACAAAAAAGTGAAATAGAAAAAGAAGAGAGTAAGGGAAAGAACGGGATATCCCAAGATAGTCCAGCATCAGTTGAAAACGTTGAGGATGGAGAGAGAGAGAGAGAGCTGACTATCCAACTGGAAAAATCGATGGACCATTTACCTATATATTATTCTGGGTATTGACATACCCTTCCATTTACGTGAGCTGTGTGGAGAGTGATTGGTCCTGTATCATTCTGTCCATTAGGCTGACCAAAGGAATATTAAACACGATTGTTAATTCTTCTCCATACAAGTTGCTGTCCCAACACTTTGGCTCTATGGTCTGCTCCTATCTTCGTGAAAATTGGAGTTTGGTTCGATACCATACTCTTTGTTGAATTTATACGGGATTTGAATTAATTATTGCTCATAAAAAGCCAGAAAAATACACTGTTCAATATTTTTATATCCAATTTATTAGCAAGAAAAAAAAGAACTTTTAGAAGTTATTCACAGCGTAAATGGTAGATTAATCATGCCAGAGAGGTGTGTGTGGAAGCAACATATAAGCCACTATGTTTAATTGCTTTTTTCACAACTACCCTCCATCTACGACTTGTTTGAGTAATTAAGCAACGACCACACCATAACTTCCAAAGGGGCAAAAAACAAGAGATTTATGATCAACTGATATATAATCATCTGAGGTTCGTGCTTTGCATTCTCTCTCTCTCTCTCTCTCTTTCTCTCACTTTGGGCGATCGAAATAACCGACTGATTAAAATAGGATAAATTAATTTTACGTACGATGAATCATTAGTGGCTATTAGCTACATCCAGCTCACTGAATCTCCAGGCAGTTCAGTTATCTACTGGAAAATCCTTTGCCATAATCGGGACTCGTGGGAACAAAAACGCTAATGGTTGTGTGATTTAAATGATTATATTGGCTATTAACTTCTAAAATTGTACATCGAAGTCTGAATCGCTGTGTGTAATAGAGAGAATAACAAACAAAGGATCAGATAACAAGATTTCGAGATTATGTTCAGAATATTAAATGCAGCTCCTTCATGAAAAGAACGTGGTTTCATTGCTTCAATTAAAATGCTCTCCAACTCAATTTCTCTGGATTCTAACCACTTTGGTGAAGATGATGTCATATGATCTAGGTTGATACTCATTTTGCCTTTTTTCGCGCATAGAATTGAGTCTTGGGATCCAGCTGCTAGTTAGTTGGATTCCATTGAATTCGTCTTCTTCATAGTGTGTCAGTTTTTTGGAACCAATCTATTGATGATACTTTTTTTACGTATAAAGCACCTGTGTCATCCCCTACTGTGTTCTTCTGGTCTCCGTTCTATTGATGGATCTCCAAGATGTGCATTTGGGTGAAGCAATTTGAAGTCCCATCGTTCGGCAATAAACTTCTCAGGTGAATTTTTTTCTAAATCAAGTTCTTATCCGAATCCAAAAGACCTTGTGAAGAAAATTATCAATTATCAATGTTATGGTTGGCTGTCAGAGAGAGAAAGAGAAAGGAAAGTTGTAAGATATTATTATATTATGCTCCTAAATTGCGTGTATATTGTAGACGACTTGTGTTCTGCTGGATGAAAAACCGGAGTATCAGGGGAAAGTTACTGTGCATCTCTTGTCAGAAACTGGTTAACTCGGGAATCGTGTGAATAAAATAAATTCTTATCATCTTAATGGCATTCTGACTCAAGCCTTTTTCATATGTGGAAGGACACGACTATAACCACTATACTAATGTGAAGGTGAATGAGAGAACGAAGAGATAAAAACAACTGAAAGGAGAAAAGAGAGACAGAGGAAGAAACAAGAGACAGATAGAGCAAGAAATATAAAGAGAGAAACTGGACAAGCAAAAGAAAGAGGAAAATGAGACAGAGCAGAAATCAAGATAGAGCAAGAAATATAAAGAGAGAAACTGGACAAGCAAAAGAAAGAGGAAAATGAGACAGAGCAGAAATCAAAAAAAAGAAAGAAAGAAAAATAGAGATTGGCAGAAAAGAAACGAGAGTAATAGAAGAGAACGGGGCAGAAAAAAAACAGAGAGAGAAAGAGAGAGAAAAGAAATAACCTCGGGGCTCACATCTGGTGAGTATGGGCATGGCAAACCCAGGGTCCTGAGCTGGATATCAATATCATCATTCTTCTCTTTCTCTGTGATTCCCTTCTACTTCTCTCTCTCTCTCTCTCACACTCAGGGTAACAGAATTTTTTTAGGCTGGTGCAGCATAAGCCTCAGACTTCCTTGCACCATGTGGCCAATAATAATAATAATGAATAGAGAGAGAGAAAAGAAACAGAGAGATGGAGAGGGAGAGAGAAGAACTAGAGGGAAAGAATGATAGAAATTGTACAAGAGGAAGGGAGCAGAACAGACGAAAATTGGAATAAACAATGGAGAAAGAAAAAAGAGTGAAAGAAAGAGGAGAGAAAGAGAGACAAAAATAAAAGAGAGAAAGAAAAAGGGTACAAGAAAACTAGAAAACAAGAGAGAAAATGTAAAAGAAAGAATGGTGAAAGAAAAAAATAAGGGGAAGAGAGAGAAAGAGAAAAGAAACAGAAATCAAAGAGAGAGAGGGGACAAAATGATAGAAGCACACGAGAAAAAATGGGAAGGAAAGAATAGAAAAAAGAGAGAAAGAGACATAGATGGTTAAGAGTGATAAGACAGGAAGGTTAAGACAGAGAAAGAGAATAGATAGGGCAAAAATAAAGAGCGAGAAAGAGAAACAGAAAATAGAGGTGAAACGAATAGAGCAGAGAAAAAACAAGAGGGGGGGGGGGAAATAGGAGAGCAAAAGAAAAAGTGGAATAAATTTCAGAAATCAATTAATTTACATATTTTTAAATGCAACGTCACTGATCATATTTAGGATAAAATGCCTACTTCGGGTCCCTAGGGCCATTTTGTGTAACGCAACAATAGCACATATTTAACTCAAAGGGAGTTTTTAAATCACGTGCTCGATGAAAGGAGTAACGAATGCGGGACACACTGACCCGAACATATGGAAGGCAATATTCACTTCAGTGTGGAATCATATTTTATGCGCCTTCAAATGCACGTGTCTGTATTTAGATGATCACGGAGCTGTCTCGAGGCAGGAGCGAACCAGTGTTGCTAAGAAACGAACCGCATTCACACAATAACAATATTTTGGCTGTTTGCCAGACATCACTTATAAGTTGCCTGTAGCTCTTTGATGGTGTTCCATTCACCATTGGAGGAAGTGATAGCTTCTTGAGCATCGGATCAAACTTTAATGCCCGCGGGGCTCTTTATTCGTGTCACTTTAGTTAAGAGAAAAAACGCCTCGAGAATGACACGACCAATCAGTACAGGCCACAGAACAGGTGAGATATATTACCGATAACATTTTGCACGTCTGATAAAAGTCTAGGGCAAAGGTTCAAGTGAGAGATTTTCTTAAAAAAAGCATAGTTCAAACTTAGAAACCTGCAACTCATCAGTGAAATGTTGAAGTCTTCGCTTAAAAAGTTAAATCATCCAAGGGATAATAGACATTAACTCAAAAGTTACTGTCCAAAATTTAAAACTTACAAAATATACAAGTTAAAAAATATATATGTAAATGAAAATATATAAATTAAAATATATTATCGATTTTAATTTTAAAAGAATAACATTTTTAATTAAAATTAAATATTTAATCTCGACATGTCCTCTTAAAAAGTTAAAACATCCAAGGGATAAAAGCATTTAAATCAAAAGTAACTGAGCAAAATTGAAAACATAAAATATACAAGTGAAAAATATATATAAATAAATGAAAATATATAAATTAAAATTAATCTTGTATTAACGATTAATATCATGATTAATAAAACTCATTCACTTTTAATTTATAAAAGAATAGCTTTTATAAATTAAAATTAAATATTTAACTAATTAAAATAAAGATTAATTAAAATTTAATTTTTTTAAACATTAGCATTAAAATATAACATTTAAATTAACTTTAGAATAATAAAAATATTGAAATTAATATTAAAATAATGTTATAATGTTGAATTTAACTTTAGAATATTATAACATTGAAATGTTTAATTTTACTTTGTTTATTAATTCAATATAACTTGTAAAGTTATATTAAAACAATAGAAATGATATAACATTAGATATAATTTGATATACATTAGATGTTGAAGTTAACATTAAAATATTTTAACATTATAATATTGAAAGTAACAACAAAATATTAATTCGGAATTAACAAGGCAGTTTAATTTTAATTTTAAAATTGATAAAAAGTATTGTTAATTTTATAGTTAGCATGAACCATTAAAGATAAAATATTAAAATCGCAATTAAATGGAAGACAGTTTTAAACATAATTTTTTGTACATTTTTTGGAATGGTTTCTGGAACATTAAAATTACTTTACATTACATTAAAGTTATATTGAAAAAAAACATGGAAAATTTGAAAATCAACTTATAAATATATATTTATTGATGAATGTATGCATAAGCATGTATAAAAATATATAAATTAAAAATGATCTTTTAATTAATATTAATTTCGTAATTATTAAAACTAATTCACTGTTAATTTTAAAAATAATAAAAATTTAGAATTAAAATTAAATATTTAACTTAAAAATTATTTTCGAAAAGTTTCAGTTATTGAAATTTCATGAAAATTTAACTTATTTTTAAATATTGCCGTATAACGTAATAACATTGAAATCAATATTAAAATAACATAATGTAACATTAAATTAGCATTGCAAAATTGTAACATTCAAAGTCACATTGGAATAATATATTATAATGTTGAAGATAACATTAAAATATCATAATGAATATAAATTATTATATTATGTTATATTATGACGTTGGATTATAACGTTATTATAATATTATAAAATATAATATATTATAATAAAATATAACGTTGAAGTTAAAATTATATTATAACATTGTAATATCAAAGTATTAATTTTGGATTAATAAACCTTGGTTAATTTTAATTTTTAAATTGATAAAAAATGTTAACTTTGCAGTTATAAGAAGCATTAAATATGAGCAGGTTTATTGATGTTATTTAAATTTGGTAAGGCACCTAAGTGTTTTAAAATTAATTTATAAATTAAATTTTTAACTAAAATTTTTAACTAAAATTGATTTACAAAAATTACACGAATAAAAAGTGCATCATTTCATTAATTTCCTATTTTATACCAGGTATGCTTTTAAACGATATTTACTCAAATGTTAATTTAATAAATTTTAAAAAGAAAGAAATATTTAAAGTACTTAAATATGAAATTCAGATATTTATTAAAAGATGTGAAAATTTGTAAATCACAAATGTTATGAGATTGCTATTTAAAAGATTTAATTATTAAAAATAATTAAAAGCTTTTAAACATTTTGAAGCAAAATTATTGTGAAAATTATTTATTAATCTATAAATACCAAAGATAAAATTAATCAAAGGAGAATAATTTAATAAAATAATTCTTTGATAAAATGAACTTTGATAAAATAGAAAAACTATCATTTTGTTTAGCAAATTACAAAAATAATGGGCTGAATATATGCTGCCTATCCAAAATATTAGGATCATTATCCAATTTTCATCTGCTTGGTGCCAATATAATATATTGTAATCAGTGATCCAAAGTGGGACAGGAAATCTTTAGATTTTAAAAAGTCAGTAATTAAAAAAAATATATGTATTTGCCATATTACAAATATTATTAATATACAAGCACACTCATCGTTGAAAGAACAAAATAAATTACAGATATTAAGATTCTGTTTCTATTTTGGCATAATATACATTTTGCCACTGTAAAATAAAAGACTAAATGGTAATAAATACGTTTCAAAAATTCAAAAATTCAATCTTCAGTCTATAAATATGTGGAGGAAGTTCTTTTGTAGGGTAAAAAACGCGTTTCTGTACTTTATTCGGAAAAGATTTATTCTGTGATGATAAAAATGATCCCTAGGGTGAAAAAAAGTTATAATTCAAAGTAAAAGAAATCTAATTGTTCCATTAATCTTTTGAATACATATTTTACTTTATTTAAAGATGTGTTTCTCGCTTGTGATAATCCCAAAATGATTCCAAAACGGAATATTATTACAACTTGCCAAATCTTTAGGCTCAGTTTTAAGAGTTCATAATAATAAAAAAAAGCTTTTTGTGCCTCAACTGCTCATTGCCATTTTCTGCGTATTAACTTATCACTACTTATCCAGTTTTAATGATGCATTTATGTCTTACTTAAACCGTTCCTGGTCCCTCTGTGGACAATGAGCATAACGATGAATTATTTCGTTCTTTAAGTGACGCATCCGTTTAGTGGCCTTGGACTTTGTAAAGAACGACAAGATTAATGCGTCCTCTAATAACTCATTTTGGAAACTACTTGGATAAAGGAGACCTCATCACAGACCACAGCCGTTTTCTCAGCCTGGTAGCATCTCCTCTTTCTCCTTCGGTTAGAAAAATAATAATTACACGTTACTTGACATTTTATACTTTATCTTCTGTACTTCATTTTGTTATTCTCCACATCTGCTCTGCTTTCTTGATCTAAAGCAACTAAGGTCGAGAGGCATCAGCATATTTCTAGAGTGGAATTCTATTTAGATATATATATCTCTTAAATAGAAATAAAATTTTCACCCTTCTCGTACTTCATGTATGGAAACACTGCTCAATGATACTTTACCTGTTCCTTCTCCAGTAAGTAGTCTTCGATAATTGGCAATCGCTTCCATGTGTTGTTATGACAACTCACCAGGAGGTAGCTAACAAGTTGCATAATCCGAATATGATTTTTATTTGTCCGTTGTCTCTCCACCACTGACATTATAAACACAGTTAAAGGCGAACGAGATTTTCTCGGTAGCTGAAAAGTTGGGTTTCGAGGCTACACGCGTAGAGTCTCCTAACGCGCTGTAACTTAGCACTAAGTGACACCAGGAAGGCACCTGTCTCCCGGTCAATACCGTGTTTGTGGGCTGTAGGAGCTTTGCACATCACATGGCTATGCGGTGTACAACCGCTAACCTCACAATTGGTAAAACTTGCGCGAGGATTGTTCACGTAGGAGACATAAGAATGTAGAGTTCTCTGAAATCAACCCTCAACTCCTTGTGGTTTGAACTCGCTTCTTTACTCCTCTTTTTCCTGGGTCTTCAAACCTTTCTTCAACTGCTTATGAAGTCTAGTATTTGACACCGATATCAAGAAAGAATCAATATCATCGCAGGAGGAGATGGTTCTTAAAATTTCTCAGGTAATGTGTTTGTTTGTATTCTACTGAACTTAATTAATATTAGATATGCATCCCGGAATGGACTAAGCACCAAATTTATCCATCTAAGGGTTTTATTAACCAATAATGCATTTTCGAATTAATATTAATGAGATAATTCTTTAAATGGAAAGTAGAGGGAGCCACTAAGAGCAAAATCATAATTGATTCATAAAGATAAACAAAACATGATTTTTTGTTTGTTTTTAAAGAGAGATGGCCAAGAATTTGGTGGTCTTTGTTGCATAATGTATAAGGCTACTTTCTGTCGCGATTTTATATAAAAAAATAAGGAGCAACATCTACAAATTGAGAATTATTATAAAACTGTGTTCGGTGGTTTTTACTACCAATCTTTAAAGAGAAAATAGTATTTATTTGGTGGTTAAACGTATATTTGGTGTAATGGTGTAACCACTTGGAGTATGTGCAACGCATTGATATCAGTGAAGATTGCGTGTGGAATACAGATTACTCCCTGGTCGCAATGATTTGAAAATATAGTCTCTTTGGAGAGTTCCGTGTTCACCTGAAACTGAAATGTTTATTTAGGGAACATATCTGATCCGAGAAAATAATGAGAGAAAGAAAGAGGTTTTTCTTGGTTAGCTGTCAGAAACAATACGATACAGTTGATTGTGAAAATGCTTTGCTAATTACTTTCGAATAACAGCGCATATCTATTGATTTTTCTGCCTTTACAGTAACTGTTCTTCGAAAAGTGTTCTAACACTTACATAAATTTAATGCTGTAGCTTGGCTAATGCTTTTCGAAATAATCAATAGCACCGACTGCAGAAATTTTTGACTTCTTTTAAATATCTTTAAAAGAAATATTCTCATTTCTTTCCATCGATTTTAATGAGATTTTTTTTAATTTTTGAGAAAAAATCACAATTTTATTCAGATGTAAAATGCTGTTTCTTAACTAAATCCAAACCAGTTTTCATTTCTTTGACACTGAAAATGTTTATGCTTTAATTCAAATATAAAGGAAAATTTTGTCCATCTCTTCCTATTCCATACGACTCTTTGTCCCATAATGGCCTTTAGTTGCTATTATGCCATTAAACGTCCAACATCCATTCCCGAATGGGTTCTTCTGCGCCATATCATACCATTCATTCAGAAGCATCACGTTGGCAAACATCCACTCCCTCTCACGTGGAGATGAGCACTTTTTTGTCATTCATGAGCAGCACTACAAAGAACTCTCCACATTTGCACAGGCAACCTTCACACAGAATGTCTCTTCTCTCTAGAAACTGAAACGAAAAAAAAAAAAAAAAAACTGCTACTCCAACACCGTTCCACCTCAATGGTCCCCCTCATCCTAAGCCTCTGCCACAGCATCACTTTACCAACCGACTTACTCTCGCCTTTCTGAGAAACCAGAAATGAGAACCGTGCAGGAATCCTCTTCAGGAGTGGAATCTGCTGTTCCGTCAAGGTTTCCTTGCACTTGTATACCCTTGGGTTGGTCAGGTGCAGCGGCCATCTGGTTTGCCAGATGTAGGATGCCAATCTGCCGCTCACCATTGCAGATCTTTCTTGCTCTGCAAGCAGTCTTCCTTTCCCTGGCCTTCGGGGACTCCAAGACCAGTGGTGATTTCTACTTCTCCCTTCCCAACTCTTTTTTCCGCTGGAGGATGCCTTTTTTCCTCATCATCCTCCTTTTGCCTACTTTGACTCCTCCACTTGTACCATAATCCCCACTCTCCCTCCCCTTTTTATGTGGTCCAGACCAGCCAGAGTATGATGAGCAGCCTGGCTCATCTCCCATTGGTGGTGGTGACGAGCAACGTAGGGTCCAAGTGGGGGCACTGCGGCCAAGCAGAGACACAACAACAGAAAAAAACACAATATTACATAAACTAGACACTACACTTTTTTTCCAGGCTTTTGCAGTAGTTCTGCATTCCATCCAGAGTACATACGGCGCAGATGTGGGAAACCCCAGTGGCCCCTGACCCTAAATACTATGCCACTATCACAAGATCAGAATTGTATTGGACTATTTCTAGGAATATGAAGATGAATTGGTCCTACTACGTCGGCTCCCTCATCATTAGATTTCTATCCAATTGATGAGGTGTAATGAACTATTTGGAGAAAAGTGAGTGACCACTTTGTTAGACATGGTTACCTTAAAATGAGTAGGTTTGCCCCATTAGTACTCAAAGATTGTACTCAAAGGTTATATATACTGCCCTCCAAAATGTATCGGGGCACGCCCATCTGATCGTAATAAGGTGTAGTAATATTTGTCGCTCCATAGAACCAATTTCCACTGCTTTCTTTGACCAGATTACAGCATACGTTGCACCATAAAGAGATCGCTGATTGTAGTGGGTAATGTTGGCTGACGTGCCACCGCTCTTTCATGAAAACTAAGGCTGTGAAGTTCCGTCTGTAGCGTATTCTTACAGAGCTTAATCCTTAAACGCCTTAAACTCCTGTTTGATGTTTGCGGGAATGTCTAACGAGATTGTTGTACTATCCATCCTTCCTAGTATCCCCTGGTCAAGTGGTCCCCATATTTTTGGCAGGTAGTGTGATTCCATGTATTATATAAAATTATCAGAAAATCATGGAGTATTTAGTACACCATGGTTAACTTGGAAAATTTTACTTAGGAAGACTTACCAAGGGTATTCATTAATCCTTAAAGATAGTGGCTATTTTTATAAGGATTAGCATTATTTATTGATCAGACTCAAGGTGTTTGAAATAATTTTTAGTATTCGGGAAGAAATATCATTTTGTTTGCTATCTAATTTATAAAACAGCTAAATGATGGATGTTCCTGAAAAGAAATCGGGAATTAACTTCGATAACAAAGAAGTTTTTTTAGATATTCAAAAACGTTCCCTTGAGTCCAAGAGCAAACTCGACTGCTTCTTCAGCTGAGATGTTCATTTACTCGGTTGCTGTCTGTGAAATATTTATAACGAATAAAAAAGAACATTTCCATTGCGCTTCTTTTTTTAATGTACATCTTTCAAAGAGCTGAAATATCATTGGAAAATATTACAGTAAACATTGTCTTGCAGCCAAATTCAGTTTGTTTTTCATCCTGCATATCGACAGAATACAAATACAGATACCTCATTATAATAGGCTGTCTTTTTATCACTTGTTTACAAGACGGATTACAATTGTCAATATAGTTTTTATATTCCTTGTAACCAATCATACTTCCTGTATGGCCTCCAAGGAGTTTACCCAGTTAAAGTTGGCAGCAATGCGAAGATTGGTTTAATGTGCATATACAAGTTTATAGTTGAAAAGTTGGGTTCAGCGTGGGTAGAAACGATACTCAGTGTTATTAACCTTTTTGTCTTAAGGTTTCTGGTAAGTAAAAAATCTAAAATTTATTTCTCGTCTTAAAAATTGAACATGGAAGGAAAATAATTTTCAGACCGAGTAGTTCTCTCTTTTAATTTTTTATTTCTCTGCAATCCCATAAGCAGGAGAAGACTCTTTCGGTTTTTTATGTGAAAGGATTTAACTTCGAAAAGGAATTATTTGATCTTTACTTTCAATAAATATTGCAATCCTTTTATAGGTGATATATATTGGATTTCTTGCTTGGGTTATCTGTTGTATTTGCTTTTTTTGCAGTGTGTTGTTTTATCCACTTTGCTATAAAAGCATGAGTTTGAATACAGCTTTGAGTGGTAAGCTATGGTAAAAAATAATAGAGAAGAATTCCTCCTCTACAGCAGTTGTTACAATCACCATCGTCCCCACACCGGGTGGAAAAGATCCGAGTTCGAATCCTGTCAATGACGCGAGGAATTTTTCAAAAGTGGTCTCGAGCGAGGTTAGCCTGATTTTTTATCCAGAAAACAGCAACTCAGCCACAGAACACACGCAATTTGTAGACATATTATATACGGCGCAATATGGCCAAAATTGTTGGCCAAAGTCCATGGGACCCAACAATTTATGGGTCATATTACACATGGGCAGATGAGTTCATTCTGGGGTTTTTATACATTGATCTTCATTTCTAAATTCATTTTAGTGGGACCAATTGGTGATGTTACCAGCTGCATATTTATTATGGGAGGCATTCCTTTCAAAGACAGTTTTTCATCTGATTATCCAAAACTGAAAAATCAGATGAAAATTTGGAATATCATAAAAAATGGTCAATTGCCAATTTGTTCCGATATCGATTAATCGAAGCAATTGATAATTTGAACCATTAGTCTCCAATTATAATTTTTAATATAGTTGAAATACTATAGATCTTCTTTGATTAAATAAATGAAGTTACTTCCCTGAATGCCTCCCATAATCAATATGCGGTTAGTAACCTCACCAATTGGTCCCACTAAAAAGAATTTAGAAACGAAGATCAATGTAGTCACCTTTATAAAAGAAAAATCTCTTCTGTTTATGAAGCAGATAGATTGGTATGTCCAGATGGTGGAAAAAGCTTCCTAACAGTGGCAATAGGATGTTTTTCGTTTATGCAGAAAATGCCTTGCCTCATTTACGCCTATTCTAATATTAATATCATATACACTGCTCGACATGATTAACAGAACACGTAAAAAACGTAGTGTAACTCGTGTAGCTTGCAATGAAGCGGGACAAAATTTGGCATGGTAGTGTACCACAGAATAATGAGGAGACAGCGAGAAACTTCTGACAGGTATAAGGGACATTTATAGGGATTGCATAAGAACCTCCAACGGCGAACCAGGCTCGATATAATGGAGTCTATGAGATTCTGTGGCAACAAATACCATTCTTTCACCAGGGCAGACTTCAGCTCATCAAGTGACAGAGCAGTTGGAGACAGCGAGAAACTTCTGACAGGTATAAGGGACATTTATAGGGATTGCATAAGAACCTCCAACGGCGAACCAGGCTCGATATAATGGAGTCTATGAGATTCTGTGGCAACAAATACCATTCTTTCACCAGGGCAGACCTCAGCTCATCAAGTGACAGAGCAGTTGGCTGTCAGCATGCATTGAGACGCCCAACGCATGCTCGATCGGATTCAAGACTAGAGGTCGTGCTGGCCACCGCAGTCATTGGAAATCTTTAGTGTCAGTATATTCTCCACCACTTGAGCTTTATATGCAGTGGCATTGTCGTGCATGAAAATCAGGCCAAACTCACCTCTAAAAAGTCGCACATTGTGTTCGAGGATCTGCTCTTGGTACCTGGGCGCAGTTTTGGTACCCCATCTAAAACATGAGGAGGGATGCGGCCGTTGATCATTATTCCGTCCCACACAAGAACATCGCGTTTACTGTAAGTGTCCCTTTCTCTGACGTTGGAGAGAAGGTATCGAATTCCTCGTTATCTCATATGAAATAACGTCTAGATCTGTTTGTATGCTAAAACGGGACTCATCAGAGAACAGAACTGCACCCTTTTTGTCAAGGCTCCAAGTCACGTGTTGATGGCACCAGTTTCGACGAGCTCTGTGGTGGTTCTGGGTTAATGGGATACAATCTTTGCGTAGTTCGAAAGGAGTTCGACAAGGAGACACAATATCTCCGAAGCTGTTTACTGCTGCCCTTGAGGAAGCTTTCAGAAGATTAGACTGGTCGCAGAAAGGAGTCAATGTGAACGGAGAGTACCTAAACCATTTACGATTTGCAGATGACATTGTGGTCATAAGCCACGATCCCAAAGAAATAGAGGAAAATCTTAATCAGTTATGCACAGTTAGTAAGGATTTTGGACTAAAGATGAATATGGCTAAAACAAAAGTAATGATGAACAAGTATGCCACGGAAAGGGAAATAATGATTGATGGAGCAGTAATTGAAAAGGTGGAGTCATATACTTATCTGGGACAAGTTATTAGCTGTAATAATGATAAATGGCTGGAAGTCAAGAGAAGAATAAATTTTGGATGGATAGCATTCAGGAAATATAGTCACATACTGAAGAGCAATATCCCAGTTTGTCTGAAACGTAAAATAATGAATCACTGTATACTCCCCACCATGACTTATGGAAGTGAAACTTGGGCACTCACCAAAAGAATGGAAGAGAAGCTAAGAACTACACAGCGAAGAATGGAACGAATTATATTGGGAATCAGACTGTTAGATAAGAAGAGAAACACATGGATTAGGCAGCAAACTCAAGTAAAGGACATTCTTATCAAAACTAAAGAACTAAAATGGTCTTGGGCAGGACACATAGCTCGAAGACATGATGACAGATGGACTAAGAAAATAACAGAATGGTACCCAAGAGGAGCTAGAAGAAAACCTGGAAGACAAAGGCGGAGATGGATAGATGAAATTCATGAGTTTTTGAGTAGTAAATGGATGGCCAGTGCTCAAAACAGAAGGAACTGGAAAGTTGCTGGAGAGGCCTTCATCCTGCAGTGGATTGAAAATGGCTGATGATGATGATGATGATGATGAACACAGTTGGAAATGTTTTCACCTGTGGCCCCAGCAACCTCAAGAAAAAGTTGATGACAGGATATTATAGAGTTCCGTCTTGCTGTTAGAGACAGATAACAGACTGTTCTGGTTGACGTAGCCCTCCAGCGACCTTGAGCTGTTCTTCTTGTAATAGTTCCTGTCTCCTGAAACTGTTTCCATAGCGCCGAGGAGACACTGCGTGACACATTAAGCCAACGCGCCACCTCTGCCTGCGACTGTCCAGCTTCAAGTCGTCCAAAGGCACGCCATCTCAAAGAATCAACTAAACGACAATGACTTGCCATTCTGAGTATTGGAGATGAGGTTATCTCACTGAGCAAGCCAAAAAACGACGAGAATTGAGTGATGTGGTTGCAATCTGTGTTTTTATAGGAATGAATAATTTGCATACTGTGCGGTTCTGTAAGTTGACAGATTTATTTGTGTTAGATACCATAATTTGCAAGCCAGGATGCCTATTATTTTAAATATTTGCCTTCGGCGACACTGTTCATAATAAAATATTCAAGAAAAACATTTTGTTCTATTAATTTTGAAGAGCAGTGTAGATACAACACGTCTGGAAATGACCTCATAAAACAGCTTGTTGTTTTATGAGGTCTATAATGTTATATGGCCTGTGTAGTGCTTTATGTTTCTTATTTCGCAAATGTTCGTCTTTATATAAAAATCCTGGAAAGATTCAGATTTAATGAAGTTTAATTGGCTTACCACTAATATGATAACCAAACATATTGGTGTTTTATACTTGATATCACTTGAAAAGCTAATCGAAACCTCCTGGAACAATCCATCTGTCGATCGATGAATCTTCCAAAAAATGATTTATACCCTCTTTGACGAGTACCTTTTGCTATTTTTGCAGAAACCCATAAGATTCCAACAGATTACCTGAAGAAGGTCGAACCACAGGTTGGCTGGTGTGCAGGTTTGCTTCGCGGCTTAACGTTGGTAAGACTGCCACAGAGTATCTGTCGCTTCGAAGGCTTATTGTAGCTGAATAGAGGGTGCGAAGGCGTCACGTAGAAAATTTAATAAAATCTGCTCTTAGACTCTATCACCGGCTGAGAATTACACCCTCCAACATTGCTTCCCGCCTACCGATTTTCTGCCTTTCTAAACCTCCATATTGTGTTCCCCGTGTAGAGGGGGGAAAGGAAGGGATTGCAAGGCACATGAAAAAGAGCTCCAACCCATCAGACAACAGATGTTTAACTTCAGGCTTCCTTATTACGTAATATGCGAGGAAGTGTGAGGGATTAGAACGTGTATGCAGATTAAAGAGAGGGTGTTGATGACCCAGCCATGGCATCTGAGAGAAGTGAAGTGTAAAATTGCTTTATTCAATTTTTTTTAAGTGGCAATTTGTAATAAGCCAAAGTGTGTGAAAAGTATCAAAAAATTCCTTTAAATATTCAGCTAATTTAATAGAGTAAATTATCATCGTTAGTGAAGTGAGGTATTTAGCTGGAAATTTAATCCTAAGATGCACTTGAATTATCCGGATGTAGGGGGCGTAATGTGTTAGAGTGCAGCTGTAAAAACTTACTCCTGTACAAACAATGGTAAATGCATGTGGTCCACAGAAGTGTCCTTCAGCTAACTGGCCGCGTGAAGCCTCGTGATGAAAAGTTTGTTTTCGTGGTGGAAAATTTCTTCGTCTGCTACACTTCCGCGTTTGCCTTTTTTGTGTAATTTTTAATTCATTTTTCCCAGCTGGTAAAACAAAATTTTTTTATAATTTTTTAATATGCTTTGTATAATTTAGTTAACTCTTTCGAAACCAAAAATATGTGTTTTTATTTATTTTGAATATTGAGCGCAGACGCTGTAGAATATATTCTATTGGTGGCGCTCTAATTGAATTTATTGAAAGCTAACCAGTAATTATAGTACTTGTCGGGCATATAAAAATTAGGGCGAATTTAGAATTTATTGAAGAAATTATAATTTAGAATTTATTGAATAAATTAGAATTTAGAATTTATTGAAGACATTAGAATTTATCATTTATTGAAGAATTAGAATTTTGAATTTATTGATGACATTAGAATTTAGCATTTATTGAAGAATTTAGAATTTATTGAAGAAATTATAATTTATGGAAGAATTTAGAATTCGAATTCAGAATTTATTGAAGAAATTAGCATTTAGAATTTAACGAAGAAATTAGAATTTAGAATTTATCGAAGAAATCAAAGTTTAGAATTTATTGAGGAAATTAGAATTTAGAATTTATTGAAGACATTAGAATTTAGCATTTATTGAAGAAATTAGAATTTAGAATTTATTAATGACATTAGAATTTAGCATTTATTCAAGAATTTATAATTTATGGAAGAATTTACAATTCGAATTTAGAATTTATTGAAGACGTTAGAATTTAGCATTTATTGAAGAAATTAGAATTTATTGAAGACATTAGAATTTAGCATTTATTGGAGAAATTAGAATTTATGGAAGAAATTAGAATTTAGAATTTATTGAAGAAATTAGAATTTAGCATTTATTGAATAAATTAGAATTTATTGAAGAAATTAGAATTTAGCATTTATTGAATAAATTAGAATTTATGGAAGAAATTAGAATTTAGAATTTATTGAAGAAATTAGAATTTATGAAAGAAATTAAAATTTAGAATTTATTGAAGAAATTAGAATTTATGGAAGAATTTAGAATTTATCGAAGAAATTAGAATTTAGAATTTATTGTAGAAATTAGAATTTAGAATTTATTGAAGAATTTAGAATTCCGAATTTATGGAAGAAATCAAAGTTTAGAATTTATTGAAGAAATTAGAATTTTTATTAAAATTTAGAAATTAGAATTTTTATTAAAATTTAGAAATTAGAATTTTAATTAAAATTTAGAATTTATTGAAGAAACTATACGAAAAAATGTTTTAATTAGATTTCAGAGATTGCCTAATTTCAATCAAATATATTAGTTGGTATTTCAATCTCTATTAATTTCAATGCAATTGCTAATTTTAAAACTTATTTTTGTACGTATCCTTTTGCCAAAACAAACGTCAAAACAATTTCGATGCTTTAACCAAAAATTCTGAAATCTCTAGCACAGAAAATACATTTTTAAAGAAACACACGCAAAATTCTTTATTTTCATAATTCGCACCACATTTATATTCATATAGGTAAATATTTATGACTTATAAATATGTATTTTTCTAAAAGAAAATCCGCAGAATATGTTTTTACAAGATAAAGAGAACGGAAACTATTTTAAAAAGAATAAAAATTCATTCAAAATGTATTTGAAAAACATGACAGTCCACTCTGCGAGAGGAATTATACTCAGTTTTGTAAATACAACAGTGCTTTTAAACCCGATTATAAATAAGCTTTTCGTTTTATTTTGACACTGTTTGATAGATGCATTAAAACAAAAAAAAAAAGTATATTTTCTATCCGTTAGGCTTAGTAAACTCCAAATGCATTTCATTCATTCTTCTCTTGAAGTTAATTTTTATTATCTATAAGGAATCAGTAATTTTTATAAAAAAATAAATCTTTGTATTAATGTGAGACGATTTCTTGAAATTAATTAATTTTAAAGTGTGTTAATTAGCTGCTTAAAAAATGTGCGACGCATTAAATTAGTATAAAAATTTCATGAGGTCCTATTAAATAAAAATAACTGGCAACCTTGATGTTTCGCCAAGAAATTGGTGTTTGCCAAATCTGGCTATGTGCCAAGCAACTGTCAAAAGTACAAATGATCACATTACAAACTAGTTTAAGGAGTAAAATGATTTCATAAACTTTATATTAAACGAGTAAAACACTGTTTACATCTTTAAACATTAGTTCTACTCGTGATACTCTTGGCAACTTGCCAATCTACGTAATGAACTAGAAAATTAAATGTAAAACAATGTTCATGTGGTTGCTATAGCAACAGGACAAAAAAAAAGTGATTTTGTCTCTTTGTAGAAACAAAATAGACGTTTTAGATTGAAATGTTGTTTTTTTGTTCAGGTCTAGGCAGTGACTGTATTATTTATTTACCTAAATACAGAAAATAAATCGAATACTTGCTGTTTTATTCTATTAGGTGTATGCATTTCCCTTTTCTTCTTTTCCTTCTGAATATTTCCAGATCGTTTTAGATTGAAATGTTGTTTTTTTGTTCAGGTCTAGGCAGTGACTGTATTATTTATTTACCTAAATACAGAAAATAAATCGAATACTTGCTGTTTTATTCTATTAGGTGTATGCATTTCCCTTTTCTTCTTTTCCTTCTGAATATTTCCAGATCATTTCAGATCCCGAAGAAAACTTTTTTTGTTCATAGTTTTCTTTCTATGGTTGGCAGAACGCCAAAATGGCAGTCAACTGGATGAAAAGGCTAAATTATAATTTAACACCGATGTAATCTTGAATATAAGGTGAAGGATAAAAGAAATGTCTGGAATTCAATCAACAGTTAGATCGTGTTTTGTTTTTAAAATTCCATTTCGTTTTATTATTTTAATTTAGATTTTCGAATGAAAAGCTGTTTCTTTTTGCTCCTTTTTTATAGTTTAAAAATTATCAAAGTTTGTTTATTGTGGAGAACAACACGTTGTCATGTTAACGAAAGTGGAACTTAATAAAAAAGAACGGGGTGGTTATATGAAATGTCATTAACTTGAAAAAGTTTTAGCAAGTTGTGGCAGTAAATGATATTAGTGATAAGTTGGCGGTTGTGTGTCATCTGCAGCAATGGAGGGGGGATGCTCAAGGCGAATAATGGTATCGTACAGAAAAGGCTTTCAAGTTTTCAAGATAAAGCTTATCTTAGCATGAAGCTTAGAGTCGCCGGAAATGGTGGAAGTTAAATTGATGTTATACACTTATCACTGTCATGCTTAAAGAACCCATTTCGCAAATCAGGGTGATAACACTGTAATTAGCTAAACTACACCTGACGCTCTCTATTATCATTATGTGTGCAGGCGAGAAATGTTGGATCTTTTTTTTTAAAAACCGGCGGATTAATTTAATCCGAAAATATGCACACAAATAAAGGTGACAAAAAGGAGGATGGGTTGAGTAAAGAGAGAGAGAGATTTGATTAAACTAATATTAAATTTTATTTGTAGAGTAGGAACATAAAGTGTTACCATCAGGTGTTCAATGTTTTAAAAAATAGAGTAATTACTCATCGGAATTTCCTAATACACTGCTCGACAAAATTAACAGAACCTTAGAAAACGTGGTGTTGCTTGAGCAGCTTGATGAAGCAGGACAAAATTTTGTACGGTGGTGTACCATAGAATAACGATGAAATGAGGAGACAGAGAAACTTCAGACAGGTATAAGGGACATTTTAGGGGTTGTATGAGAATTAGCAAAAAAGTCCCATTACAGAAGTCGAAACAAGATGGTCGCATGACACCAGTACAGCGTATGATCCCTTCCAACTGCAAAACAGGCCTCACAACGGTGAACCATGCTGGATATAAAGGTGTCTATAAGATTTCGTGGTAACAAATCCCGTTTTTCCACCAGCGTACACCAAGTGACCGAGGAGTTGGCAATCGGCGTGCAATGCAACGCCCAAGGGCGTCCCACAAATGTGCTGGATTTCAGTTTCAAAATATTCCTCCACCACTTGAGCTCTATGTGTGGCTTTGTCGTGCATGAAAGGAAAATCTGGGCCAGCCGCACCCCTACAAATTCGCACCTAGGGTTCGAGAATCGGTTTTCGGTAACTCTGCGCAGTTACAGTACCCCTATTTAATGAGTAACTCTGTCAAAATTGCCTACTAAGTTAGTTCCATATGATATTTTCTTAACAAAACCTCTTTGTCCTTCAGAATGTCATTTCTGTTTAAATGTCCTTGGATTGGCTCTTATTCATTGCACTCTTAATTCTAATTCCTTTCTAAGATTTTCCTTACCACTGTAGTCAGACTAACTGGTCACGCTTAGAACTGCCTGTACGTATTGCCGATACGTTGGGACTTCTTCAATCAAAAATATTTCTTCTGAGTCTAATGATGCCCTCAGAATTGACCTCGATGGTTAAATGAACTCTCTGGCCGCCACCCTCAAAATTCCTGGGTATACGCCATGAAGTCCAGGAACCATACTGGTCTTAATGCTCGAAAGGTTTTCTAATAAACAGTCGTCTGTAATTTTGAAATCACTAATTTTATATGGCTCAAATCACTCACAGGTCCTCTCCTCGGCAGTAAAGACAAAGGCGAAGTACCTATTCAATTCATCCGCTGGGATATCTAAGACTTTCCGACATCCAGTGTACATGGGTTCGATCCGATCCGATTTCTTCTTCTTTGTGTTCACATATGACCTTGTCCCCATTCTTTGCTGTCTTAGTGAGTGCTTTCTCTTTCTCAGCCTTAGCCTCCCTGACTTTATATATGGTACTATTAAAATCAGCGTGTAGCTGTTCTAGGCTTCAGTACTTTTCATCGCTGTGTAACTGTCCCAAGCTATGTTTTTCTAGTCTATTAGACTGGCCAGCTTTGTATTCATCCATCCGAGCATCCTCTTCCTGCTATATTTTCTTAATGGTATATACACTGTGCTGCCACTTTATTAGGTATACCCCTGCTGTGCACACAAATGGTTTGTCCCACAACGTTGCAAGTCACATGGCCACAGTTGTGAATACAAATGCAGCAATACAAACTTTCTAGTATCAGTTAAGCGTACAAACCGTAGCAAGAATGGGGAAAAGGAGTGATTTAACGGACTTCGAACGTGGCATGGTAGTAGGTGTAAGACGTGCTGGACAAAGCATCTCTGAAACGGCAGTTCTTTTGAACTTTTCACTCACCACAGTTTCAAGGGTGTATCGAGAACATGAATCCATGGACCCGTCATGTCTGACGACTACTGTGCAAGGTAGTGGGGGCAGTATAGTGAATGTTTTCTTGGCACACGTTGGGTCAATTGATACACATAGCTTCACGTCTGAATGTCACATCGTACCTAAACATCGTTGCTGACCAAGTGCATCCGTTCATGTTGACAGTTTATCCTCAGTCAGATGGTTACTTCCAGCAGGATAATGCGCCGATGCGCAAAGCCCGAATCACTATGGAATGGTTCCAGGAACATGACAATGACTTTTCTTTGCTGCAGTGCCCCGCTCAGTCCACAGATCTCGGTCCTATTGAACATCTTTGGGATGAGTTGGAAAGGGCTGTTCGCTGCAGGCCGACACCTCCGTCGAGTCTGAAGGAACTACGTGATACACTCATGTCTGCATGGTACTCCATTCCTGCACAACGCTTTCAGCATCTTGTTCAATCCATGTCTAGACGAATTCAGGCTGTTTTGAAGGCTAAATGAGGCTCAACATCCTGCTAGGTAGGTGTACCTAATAAAGGCCGCCGTAGCCTAGTGGGCAGGCGCGCAGGTGTATAAGTACACGTGCCTTGAGTGACCGGGGTTCAAGCCCGTGACTACTGAATACGGTGCTGTTTCTTGTATTCTGTCTATCTTGTGAACTCCTCTGACCGTTTGGTCGTCCCGGAGTATAAACAGAAAATTTATTTATTTATTAAAGTGGCAACACACTGTATGCCTTCACGCCTTCCGTGATTATTAGTTTGCAGATATCTCATGATTCTAATATATTCGCCCTCCTTCTACAATCCACCCAATTAATAGATGCCACATAGCGCCTTAAAATGCTTTAGTCCCCTTTTCTAATATTAAAATCTTTACTGACATAGACCCCTTTTCGGAAATTAAATCCCGTTCCTTTAACCACTGCAACATGTTTCTTCATCTTCCGAATAACAACCTGCCAATGGTTCCTGGACTTTAAACTCTGGAATGTCATCTGATTCGTGAGTAATGAGATGAAGTCTGGGATATTTTTATCCCTGTTGTTTTCTCTAAAGTGCTGGTACATACGACAACCATCTATTTATTTAAAAAATTTGTTCCCCATGGCGAGTTTCTCTTCGAATTATCCCAATCAATTAGGAACAGAATGAAGTCATCCATAATTAGACATTCGCACTGGCTTGCCCATTCCATCTGTGGGTAGAGACTCTCGTCATCTTTTCATAATCTTCTGCTCAATAACTCACTCCCAATCTCATTACACCTTTTCATCCAGGTAACCACATAGATTCTACGCTGGCAGACAAAACATCTGACTCAGCAAAAGCTCTTTTGGCGCTCAGGCTGCCTTTGATAAGAAGCATGACCCCACCTCCCCTTCAATATTCTCTATCTTTTCTAAATACATTATACACACCACAGTGGAACTCATCCTCAATTTCCAGGTTGTACCACATTTCTGTTAGCCCGTCAGCATTAGTTGTCCTAACCAGGAATTCGAATTCAACCATTTTGTTGACAACACTTCTGACATTACTGTAGACAAGTTCTATAATTTACAACCCTGACACACCCCCTTGAAGTTATTTAGGCTTCGCACATCCTGGAAACGCACCCTGGTTCTCGTCCACCTATCTTTATTAAAAAATGTTCCCTCTTTACCAGACAATAGAATCTCTGAATAAAACTAAATCTCCTTCAACCAGAGCGGTGTTCATTTGGCTCTTCTATTCTGGGACCCGAATCAGAGGTGTATCAGTTGTTGAGTCTCAAGATACTTGAGTCCCTGACGAGCTCCCAGTTACATTTATTTTTAGGGCAACCACCCGTTTCTTCAATGACTCAAATTCGTCTAGTAATACTTCAAAGAAAAGAATGGTCAGTCTCTGAAGTTATAATCTCTTCCGAGAAGAATCCCTACTGCAACGACGTACACTAAATCAGGTGGACATAAAGAGGACCCTTTTGGGAAGGAAGATTGTCTAAGAAACGAATGTTGTATCGATTAAATGATTCTTATCGGTTAGATTTATTAAAAACCATTTTCATAATGGGGTTGTCTTACATAAACCGCCATTCCTTACCCCGCGTTGTTCCCATGGCGATCATAACCGCATCGTTGCTGTTGGAAAAATATTTGAAGCAACCCATTAGTGGCAGTGAAACAAACTTTGATACACACCACCAGGGTCTGTCTACAATGTATTCAGTTGCAAGCGCAGTCAATATTCAATCTCTCTTTCTCTAAAGACACTACAATTTGAACTTCTTTGTCCATTACAAGTGACTTTATTCTAAGACACTCTTCGATGATGATGGCTTGTGCTGTTTTTGATTAGCTCTTTAAAGAAACGAAAGGTGAAACCTCACATAGATAGACAACTCTGCATTCAACTTAAGCCATCCTCAGTCTAAGCTCACACATTCTTAAGTAAACATTTCTCCAAGATGCTTGTTTAGTTCAAGTCTTTTTACTAACTCGTTCTCTCTTTCTTAACCGCTGATGGAAGTTTGCCAAGGAAAGAAAGATGGTTATTTTTGTAGAAGCATCTTATGGTGGAAGTGCTAATGTGTATACTTAGATGCCAGATTATTGTAAGCACAAACTGCGTCAAGAGTAACCACAACATCGAGTAGGATTAATTTAATTTATTATTTATACAGTGCGATGCATGCATAACTTATGGAACACACGCTTGTTCATCAATGTCCATGAGTAGAACAGTTCTGAGAGATGCAACTCTAGGGAGTACCAACTACAGTTCGTGGCAGTTATCAACTCTCGCTGCATTTTGTAGAGTAACACGGAGTCGATGGCTTCTGAATATACATTCCCAGAAGGCAGTGCGATTTCTGAGAATAATCCGACTTGCTAAATCGTTGTTGAATAATTTAAAAGACAGGACTGCATTATTCACTAGAGGTAAAGCGTTCTGAGGAGCTTTCCAGGTAGAAGCCCTTTTCCATCTAGTTTGCAACATTATTTTAGCGAAAGACATTATGACTTGTGGACAAAAGAAAGCTAGTTGAAGAGGATGGAACTGACTTATAAAATTTTAATGTAAATAGGGCTTGAGATTCGCTTTTGATGGACTTTGAAACAAAAAGAAATAAACCAAGGAAAAACATGCTGCCACATGGAACACAACTGATCATAGTCCATAATTCACAGAGCCACTCGGCTACTGTCCAAGGAGGTCTTAATAAATTGGCCGGGGAGTGTAGTTTAAGGTACACATTATGGGGTTCAATTCTGGTACATTTAATTCTGATATTGAGAACGAGTCTTAGCTGGAAGTTATGAACTTGCAACTTTTTTGACCCACTAATTTTTCTAATGTTATTTTTCCAGTTTTTATTGACTTTTTTTATTATTCATCGTGGTTTCCAATGACAGTTGAGGTCGATGTTGGAAATAGGTACCATACAATTCATGTCACGACAGCGATATAGATTTGGTCCATCCACTCGTTGCTAAGCAATGTAACCAACAGGTGAATCTAATCCATATCGTTTTTAAGAGTTGTAAAATATCTATAGAACAGGTTTAACAGATCGGTAACCATGGGTAATTGTTTGTTGACATGTAATGCAATAGTTTCTCAACGTCATTCTGGTTCTGGTCGTGAAGATTCGTATTCTATTACCTTGTAAAGAAGTAATGTTTTTGATGATTGGTTGTAGGGTGTTTGGAGCATCAGTGACTAAGGCCACATTGCTCCGTGTATACTGTCTGTAAATTGAGTGTGTTCTGTGGTCGATTTTCTGTTTCGTTAGACGAGTTTCCAGGAGAAAAAACCAAAAAACCATACCATACTCACCTGAGACCGACTGTCTCATGCACGTTATTAAGGCCCATAAAAATTCTTCCTGCCTGTCATTGATAGAACTTGAACTCAGATCTTTTCCATCCGGTGTGGTGAAGATAAATCAGAATGGTTCAGGCCTAGATGGATGTTAGATGATTAATGAGGCTCGTGGCAGAGAAGAAAAATGCATGGGATGCATATAAATTATCAGGTGATACAGAAGTCTATGGTAGATGTAATCTACTCTGTCTATAGTAGATATAATCGAGTCACCAGCGAGGACAGGGAAGCTAAAGCAGATTAGGAGAGATCCCTGGAAAAGAATATCAAAGGAGGTTCAAATGGTGACACCAATGATTACAGACCTCATAGATTAAACTCTCTTCCAGGGAAAATAATGGAGTCACTGGTTAAAGAGGTAATGCAGAATCAAATAGACAGATATGCAATTATAGTGCGCTCACAGCATAGATTTGTTCAGGGGAGATTTTGTCTGACCAATCTCAATGACAAAGGAACTGGATGAAAATAATTATTTTGCTAGCATATACTTGGATTCCAAGAAAGCTTCTGGTACTATCGCACATGGAAGATTACTCTACAAATTGGAGAAGTGTGGCATTAAGCAAAAATTACTGCTATGGATAAATGAATAGTTGAGTGGGAGAAGACAAAGAGTGGTTAATAATGGACGCTGCACTTCATGGAATATGGGTTATTATTGACAACTTTGCTAGCAAGGATAAGAAGGTGATTATCCCATTGAAAAAGGCAATAGTTAGGCTGCATCTTGAGTGATGCATACGGGTCTGGAGGCCTCACTTTAGGAAGGATGTAGAACTGCTGGAACGAGTACAGAAAAGGGCAATGAGATTGGTGAAGGGAACGAAAGAGTGAATCTACTTTACTGATGAGTAAAGTAGATTCAGTCTCTGCAGCGATTCTGTACGTCATCTAATCTGGCGAGAGGTTGGCGCACGGTATCACCCCCAAGCATCACTGAAAGGATCGATATGGCGGTCTAGGTGTTCTCGTCTGGGGAGGCGTTATCTTGGATGGACGTACACAACTCCAGATACTGGAAGGCCGTACTGTAACCGGTGCACGCTACTGTACTGAGGTAATTCTTCCCCATGTGCGTCTGTTCCGAGGTGCCATTGGCACCGAGTTCGTGTTTATGGCTGATAACGCCACAATCCATCGCATTGCAGCTGTTGATATGCTTTTGGAGAGTGAGGACATTGTTCGTATGGATTGGCCTGCCCGTTCACCGCCATCTAAATCCCATCTAACACAAATGGGACGCTGTGGGGAGACGCCTAGCGGCATGTCCACACCCACCAGAAAATGTTTACTAGCTGAAGATGGCGCTGACAGAGGAATGGACGATCTTACCGCAAGAACTTATCAACAACATTGTTGATATGTATGGATGGGCGGTACAAAGCCTGCATCGACATTAGGGGGTGGCCATATCTCCTACTAAGGACCACCTCTTCCGTTTGTTACATCTTTGGCAGTGATGCATCTATATCATGGCAGCCAGTGCTATGTTGCCATTTTTGAATAAAGTCCCTCTGTACTGGTTTGTTTCCTTCATCATTTCTGTACATCACAAGGTTCCTTTGGTATGCCTTTCTCACATCCAGGCTACTCCTATGAGAAGCTTCAGGTGAAAACCTGACTGGTCCTAAAATTTTGGACACCAGTGTATTATTAGTACTGTCACTACTACTAATAATGATAATACTCCAATCCTTTATAATACAATTTAATCTAATCCATTATAAGCTAGTGTTATACAATTTATTATAATCCAATCTAATCCAATCCACTATAATCCAACCAATTCTAATCCAACAGCAACCTATCCAGTATAATTAAACCATTAAAATCCATTGTAATTGAATTCATTTTAATTCAATATATATTTTGCTATATGCCAACGTAATACAATGTATTATAATCCAGTAATCAAATGCTTTTAATCCGGTTAAATCTAATAATTTTAATCCAGTCCAATCTAATCATTTAATCCAGTTCAATCAAATCCTTTAATCTAGTTCAATATAATCCTTTTTTAATCCATTTCGATCTAATCCTTTTAAGCTAATTCAATCCAATCCTTTTAATCCAGTTCAATCTAATCCTTTTAATCTAGTTCAATGTAATCCTTTTTAATCCAAGTAATTCGATCTGATTCATTATTATCCAATCTAATGGAATCCAATCGATTATAATCCCATTTAATCGATTATAATTCATTTCAATTTAATATTTTATAATTATTTCTAATCTACTAAATTAAATCTAATCTACTATAAGCCAATGTAACAATCGATTATAATTCATTGCAATTTAATATTTTATAATAATTTCTAATCTACTAAATTAAATCTAATCTACTATAAGCCAATGTAACAATCGATTATAATGCAGTAATCAAATCCTTTACAATCCTGTTCAATTAAATCCTCTATGATCTTGTTCAGTTTATTCCATTATAATCCACGATAATCCAATGCATTCAAATCCAGTTCAGTCTAATCCAATATAAACTAATATAGTACAACCCATTATAATGCTGTAATAAAATCCTCTATAATCCAATTTAATCTCATTCAATAGAATCCCATTTAATCCAATATTTTATAATCCAATTCAATGTAATCCATTATAATCTAAATAATCCAATAATCAAATTGTAGTATATGATAATCCAATTAATAAATAATATAATCCTGCAATTTCCCGATTCAACGAATTTCAAAATATCCTAATCCCTTCTAATCTTAATCATTTAATTCGATTATAACTGGATTATCATAATCTTTTATAATCGTATTGAGAAAGATTACACTTGGGTTCCTTAGGATTTAATTCCTGAATGTTATAATCTCGTCAGTTATACATTAATTGATTTCGAATTATCTTAATCCAATATTATGTACACTGGTGTCCAAAAAAGTTAGGGAGCAAAAATACAAATCGCATTTTTTGTTTGTTCCTTAGCTTTTCGCTTTCGTCTGTATGGGACGGGGCCCAATGACGTATTTGCTCCGGTTTAAACGACAGCAAAATTACGGACGCCCATTAAAAGCGATAAAACGCAAAATATGCCGTAGGTTTTGTTTTGTTTTGCAGCCGGAGATGGTTTTGGGCGACATGTAAACTGTTATCATTAGCGGCGTTGCACATTCGTGCTTGCACAAACAGTTTCCGTCGATGTCCGTCCCTGTTCGCCGTGACGACTCGGCCTGCATAAAACGTTGTCGGCTGATTATGAAGTTACAATTAAGAGATCAATACTCGCGCTTCGCAAAATGATCGTAAAGAGTGATCGCACGCCCTAGACGTACAGATGACACGCAGTTTGCAGGTCACGTGAATCGCTGAAAATATCTGACGACTCTTCATTTATAATCGGACGCGAGTATTGACGATATCGACGTCGTGTTAGATTCCGCGGGGCCAGTTCTCCGTGGGGCCCTTCCAGACGAAATTGAATAAAAAGTGGAACAATTAAGAGAAAGAGAAATCGTTAAAAGCAGGAAAATTCGCCACTCATTAGAAAAGGTAATTGGGGATATTGATTTCAGTTATCAACTTCTCTCTCTCTCTCTCATTCCTTGATCTCACTCTCTCAATCATTTTTTCTCTCTTTCATTATTCTTTATCTTTCTCTCTTTTCACATGCCTTTCTTTTTATAACCCACTCTTTCTACTTCTTTCTCCCTTTCAGTCTTTCCCTCTTTCTGTCTTTTCTCCTCCCTTTCAACCCTTCCCGCTTTTTGTCTTGCCCCCCTCTCTCCCTTTCAGTCCTTTTCTGTTACTGTGTTTCTCATCTCGTCTCTCACTTTAGCTCCTCTCTCTCTCTTTCTGCCCCTCTCGCATTTTGAATCCTACCCTCTGTGTTTTCTCTCTTCTCCCTCCCCTCCTTTTCAACCGTTCCCTCTTTCTGTTTTTCTTTCGATCTTTCCTTCATTATATTTTTCTTTCTGTCTTTTTCCCCCACTCTCTCTCTCTCTCTTTCATTTTTCCCGTTCTTTGTCTCTCACTCTTTCATTCTTACCGGTTCTGCTCTATCTCACTCTATCATTCTCTGTCTCTGACTCTTTCATTATTTCCTATTCTCCCTCTTTCGCTATTGTATTCTCTCTCTCTGTATATATCTTTCTCTCTTTCTATGACCCTTTCTCTCTCTTTCGCTATTGTCTTCTCTCTCTCTCTCTCTGTATATCTCTCTCTTTCTGTGTGTCTTTAGCCTTTTTTCTGTTTTTCTTTCTCTTCTCTTTCTCTCTGTATTTCTGTCTTTCTCTCTTTTCTTTTTGGGTCTCTTATTCTCTCTCTCTCTGTTTCTTTCTCTTCTCTTCTCTACATTTATTCTCTCTGCTTTTGTCTCTCTCTTTCTCATTTCTCCTTCTCTCTCTCTCTCTCTCTCTTTCCTAATTTCTTATGAATCTCAATACTCCAAGAATACCTGATTAATGGGATGAACAAATAATGAGCGTGGATGAGTGGAAGCCATTTTTGGGGTGCCACATCGAATGCATTCGTTTGTTATTTAGCGAATGCGATTAAGCGAGACCAGACGAAGACGTCTCCCCGAGCGTGTTGTTGGCGGGGGTCAGTTGAAGGCAGGCGTTTGACGAGTTTTGTGTAGCTTTTGCCCGTTTGTTCGGATACCACAAAACCCTCACGTGCGCCATCTGTTTGCCCTCTCACCCCTTTACTCCAGAGAACACGTTCGAGTGTGTGAGCCGTTACTGCCGCCCTCCCCCACCCCCGAAGAAAAACACCGTTTCCGCCACCCCGGAGACCAATACACCCGTAAATTCAATTTCTACGGGAACCGAAGCGGCTACTTCGGGTAATGAGCAACATCCCGCCAGTTCACCTCGCGCTCCCTCATCGTCGGCAGCTGCTCCACACCCGTAATCAATGTCCGCAGCAAAAAGTCCGCTCGGAGGGAACGCTGAACGCGATCGCCGCTGCTGTTGACGAAGTTAAATTTGCTGACACGGAAATTTCCGTGTTGGCCGGGGCGTTATGAAACGAGCCCGCCCCTCCTCTCCCCAACCCCACTCTTAAATAGACGACGAAAACCCTGCCGTGATCGCCACAAAGCAAAAAAACGACGGAATAATTCGGGCGTTTCACTGAAGTGCGATCGTTTGGCGAACGGTTTAATAAAAGACAGAAGAATTAAAGTACACTGAGGGGTTTCGTTGACGGTTGACCTGCGTTGAGGGCGATCACAGTGTCCTCGAAACGTACACTGTTGAGAATAAAAGACATCACAGAGAGAGAGAGAGAGAGAGAGAGATGGAGAAAGCGACATGAGGAGAGAGAAAGAAGGAAAGAGGCAGAAATTGAAAGCAAGGGGAAGAAGAGGAGCAGAGAGACTGAAAGAGACAGAAATGGAGAGAAACAGAGAGAAAGAAAGAGACAAATGGAGAGGCAGAGAGAGAAGAGAAGGAAAGAGAAATTTGGAAAAACAGAAGAGGAGAAAGACAGAAAGTGGAGGAGAGAGAAAGAGAGAAAGACAGAAATAGAGGGATACAGGAAAGAGAAAAGAGAAATTTGGAGAAACAAAGGAGGAGAAAGACAGAAAGGGGATGAGAGAGATAGAAATAGAGGAAGATAGAGTGAAGGAAAGAGAGAGAGGAGAGAAGAGAAAAGAAGAGAAGGAAAGTGAAACTTGGAGAAAGAGAGAGGAGGAAAGAGGGACAGAAAGCGGGGAGAGAGAAAGTAGACAAGAGAGAAGGAAAGAGACAGAAATGGAGAGAGAGGAAGAGAAGAGAGACAGAAGGAAAGAAAGAAAGAGGAGAGAGCCAGAGATGGAGAGAAATAGAGTGAAGGAAACAGAGAGAGAGAGAGAGAAGAGAAAATTGGAGAGAGAGGAGAGAAGAAAAGCGATGGAGAAAAAGAAACAGACATGGAGAGAAAAAGGGAGAGAGAGAGAGAGAGAGAGAGAAGAAAGACAAAGTTGAAAGCGGTAGGGATTAAGAAGAGTGAAAAATTGATACAGAGGGAGAGTAAAAAGAAGAAAGGGAAGAACAAAGGGAGAGGGGAGAAATGTATAGATAGAAAGGTAGAAAAAAGAAGCGAAGGAATGAGGAAAAGAGAAATAATGAAAAACATAGGAGGGAGAAAGAAAGAGAAATGAGAAGAAAGCGACGAAACATGAAAGAGGAAAAAATAAAGAGAGAAAGAGGACTGACAAAAGGAGATAAACAGCGGAGAGAGAGAGAGAGAGAGAGAGAGAGAGAGAGAGAGAGAGAGAAGAAAAGGAGAGTGAGAAATAGAGATATTAAAGAGGGAGAGAAATAGAACTGGGAAAAGGGGTAACAGAAATTGAGATAAATTGTGCGAAAAAAAGAAAATATATAGAAAAAAGAAGATACGGAAAAGAAAGAAAAAAACAAAGAGAAAAAGAGGATAGCGGGATAGAGATAGAGAGATGAAGAAAATAAGAGAAAGAGAGGAAATAAATAAAGAAAAAGAGAGAGAGAGAGTGAAAGGGACAAAAACGAAGCGTAGGAAACAGGAAGAGAGAAGAAAGGAAGAAGAAACAGAGGAAAAATAAAATAGGAAGGAGAAAGAAGGAAGGAAAGAGAAATGAGAAAGCAATGAGAGACAGAACGACAAAATTGAAGAGTAAAAGGGATGACTAACAGAAAGAGATAAACAGAAGACGAGAGGGGGAAACGCAGAAAGAACAACAGAAAAGAGAGAGAGAGAGAGAGAGAGAGAGAGAGAGAGAGAGAGAGAGAGAGAGAGAGAGAGTTTCTGTTCCAGTGTTTTTCGTTATTCAGTGCGGAGGTGCGCAGCATTTACCTGATGCAGATCTGAGTTATAACCGTTTATCCGGATAACGAGATTAAGCAGTGTGAGGGTGACGCTGTGGACCAAACACGCTGCCGTAAGTAGTATCGATTTATCCGACGGTGATTAGCTTACGGATGAAACGCGTCGTGTCTTTTTTTGCGTATTGTTGCAGATCACGAGGTCATGCAGGCCAGAGCACGTTTCCTCTCCCAGTCCCTCTTCATTTTCTAATTAACTTACAAACTCTTCGAGGAATCAGACTCAGCACAGCAGACACTCGTAATGGCCATTTCTTCGATAGAACGAAAAAAGAACAGATTTGCTTCTAACATCAGTTACATCCTAATTCTTCACAACTTAAATCCTGCTTCTCTTCTTGGAACCAGAAGCACCTTTCTAGGGTACACAGACGCAGAACCCTTGGCGCAGACCAAATAAAATCTGCAATCCAAAAGTCAAATCAGAGCTAAGAACAGTCCCAATCCTCCCGGGAATAATTCGCTTCCCACATTTGTACACACTTCCGAAAATACCTCCTTGAAACGCAGTCTTTGTGACATACCACGGACCCTATGATGGTGGCAGCCCACTCTCTCGACCACCAATCACATCTCAGATGTTTCGCAGTTTCAGCAATACTGTCACATTTCACACGGTACCCGACAATCATCCCTTTTCGCAGTATGTCAGATCACGTCCCTTGCCCATGTCGATCTTCTTATTCTTCTTCTAAGGAGGAGGGAGCCTAGTAAGAACCTTTTGAGGTACATCACAACATGATTTATAGCTGTATTGGACCACTATTTAGTATGCCATTTACTTTGATTTTATCTTTCGCTCTCTCTTTCTCATCACTCAAAAAAAGTAACGACAATCGTTTGTAACAAAAATTAAACAAAAAATCACGAAAACATTTTTATATGAATCAGCACCGCACAAAAATATTTTGCTAAAAGATGACAGTTAACACAAAATCTCTGATAAAGAAAAATATTTTGCAACAAAATCACTAATACCTAATTTTTTAAAAACAAAATAGCTATCATCTATTCTCTTTTAACCAAAAATCTAAATTTGAATGTCAATTGGCAAAACTTTTCTTTAGAAAAAACAAAAAATCATATTCGCGCAAAAAGTTTCAATCTTATGCAACAAAAATCAAATTCGAACACAGAATAGTTTCAATGTGCACAAAATAGTTTAAATCTTACGCAACAAAAAATCGCACGCAAAATATTTTGTTTTATGCAACAAAAAATCGTATTTGCACACGGAAATTTTCAGTCTTATGAAAAAACCTTATTCACTCACAAAATAATTTCAATCTTATGTAACAAAAAACTCGTATTTGCTCTCAAAACATTTTCGAGCCTTATGACAAAACTCCTTATTCACAAACAAAATAATTTCAGTCTTATGCAACCAAAATCATAATTGCACACAAAATTGTTTTAATATTATGCAAAAGACTTATTCGAGCACAAAATAGTTCCAATATTATGCAACAAAACATGGACTACAAAATATTTTGTCTTAAAAATGTCATATTCGCACACAAAATAGTTTCATTCTTATGCAACAAAAATCATATTTGAACACAGAATAGTTCAGTCGTACGCAACAAAAGATCATATTCGTGCACAAAAGTTTCAATATTATGCAACAAAACATCAAATTCGACATAAAACAATTTCAACGTTATGGAAAAAATCGTTTGCACAAAAAATGGTGTCAATCTTATGCAACAAAAATCATATTCAGAATGATTTCAGTCTAAGCAACAAAAAATCGTATTAAAGATTGTCAAGAAAAATAGAAAAATTGACACCAAAACGCCATTTTCAAAAGCATTTGAGTTTTTTGTCGATTTTGGGCTCGGCGTTCGTCATTCTTCTGCCTAATAAGGAGACAAGTTGAACGCGCTCACGCGTCGGATCCCCGAGATGTGTAAGCACCCCGAAAGTATGGCAGCTATTTTGACACAGGAGAACGCCTCCTTTCTTGGCAGGGGTGTGCTAAATCAACACGCTCACGAGTCTACATCGAGATTTGACGTTTCCAACTACAGCGGGCGAACATAAACGAGAAATGTTGTGTCTGCTGTTTAAAGGGCGTTTCAACCAAGGCGCACACACTGTCCGAAAAAAGTTAGTGCGCGCTGTTTATTGAAGCGCTCCTTTAGTCAGGAAATTTGCGTCGCTCTCCTTTCCAGAATTAATTTCGCGTCATACCTAAACGGTTGAAATCCCATCCCGTTTCGAATGGGACGTTTGAGGAAGGTTTGGCTAAAGAAGGAACGCTCCTTCGAGTGCCTTTCTTTCGTTGACGCCTCATTTAACTGAATCACAAACTAATGCGCTTACACATCGAATGACGTGATCGCTTCTCTCTCTCTCTCTGTTTTCATATTTTTTTCTCATTCCTCTTTCTCTCTCTCTCAGACTTATTTTGTCTTTCTCGCTCTCTCTCTCTTTCTGTCTATCTGTCTCCCTACCTCCCTATCTCTCTCTACTTTCCTCTCTTTTTCTCATTCTCTCTCACGCGCATTTTGTCTTTTTATCTCTGTCTCTCTCTCTTTAGTTCTTTCGGTTTATATCTCTCGCTCCCTATCTCTCTGTTTTTCTCATTCTCTTTCAATCTTTGTTTTCTCTCTCTCTCTTTGTGTCTCTGTCTCATTTTTTCTGTCTATTGGTCTCCCTCCCTCCTTCCTTATCTCTTTATTTTCCTGTTTTTTACTATTCTCTCTCAAACTCTCTCTCTTTCTCACCCTCATTTCGTCTTTCTCTCTCTGTCAGTGTTTTTTCCCATTCTCTCTTCACTCGCATTGTTTCTTTCTCTCTCTCTGTTTCTATTTTACTCTGTTTTTCTCATTTGCACGCAAACTCTCCCTCTCTCATGCTCATTTTGCCTTTCTATCTCTTTTGTTCTTTCCGTCTATCTGTTTTCCTCCCTCATTCACTATATCTCTATTTTCCACTACTTTTGTCATTCTCTCTCTTTCCCTCCCTCATTTTGTCTTTCTCTCACTGTCTGTGTCTTCCTTTCTGTTTGTCTGTCTTTTCCATCACTGTTTGTCTGTCTCTTTCCCTATCCCTCTATTTTCCTCTGTTTTTCTGACTCTCATTTTTCTTTCTCTCTCTCTTTCTGTCTCTGTCTCACTTTTTTTCTGTCTATCTGCCTCTCTCCCTCCCTATCTATTTTTCTTTCTTTTTCTCATTCTCTGTCAAACCTCTCTCACTCTCAGTTTCTTCTCTCTCTCTCTCTCTCTCTCTCTATATATATATATATATATATATATATATATAGAGAGAGAGAGAGAGAGAGAGAGATATATAACTTCGAGAGAGAATATATAATACACACACATATATATATATATATATATATATATATATATATATATATATATATATATGTGTGTCTCTCTTTCTCTCTTTATGTCTACTCGTCTCCCTATCTTTCTATTTTCCTCTGTTTTTCTCCTTCTCTCTCAACTTCTCTTTCACGCTCATTTTGTCTTTCTATCTCTCTCTTTCCTTCTTTCTGTCTATCTGTCTCCCTCCCTCATCCACCATCTCTTTATTCTGCGTCTACTTTTCTCTCTCAAACTCTCTTTTTCTCACCCTCATTTTGTCTTTCTCTCTCTCTCTCTGTCTCTTCCTTCCTGTTTATCTGTCTCTTCCCATCTCTCTCTCTTTTCCTCTGTTTTTCGCATTCTCTCTCTCTCTCTCGCTTTTCATTTTCTCTCTCTGTCCTCCCTATATATTTTCTCATTCTCTGTCAAACCTCTCTCACTCTCAGTTTTTCTCTCTCTCTTTCTTTCTGTCTATTCGTCTCCCTTCCTATCTCTCTATTTTCCTCTCTCTTTCTCATTCTCTCTGAAACTCTCTTTCTCATTCTCATTTTGTCTTTCCATTTCTATCTTCCTCTCTTTATTGCATTCTCTGACACACAATCTGTCGTCACTTCCTCCTCTATCTGTCTCTCTGTCTATCTGAATCTCTCTCATTCCCATCTCCATTTTCTTCTTCTTCTCATTCTTTGACCAACTCGCTCTTTCTCACTCTCATTTTTTTGCTGTTTCAGGCTCTCACTCTCTCTCTCTTCCTTCTGCCTCTCTCTCATTAGAGAGACTGCATATTCTCCATCAATCTTCAGCTGTTTTCACTTACATTTTTCTCTAGTTTATTCTCGGGACATTTTCTAAACACGCGCTCTTCCTCATCCCTCCATTAATCTGTCCTGTCATTGCAATTAATCCTCAATAATCCACGTTACTCCATAATTACAGTTTTCCTCTTCACTTCTATTTCTTTCTTTTAATCCACTACTATTTTACGTCTTTTTAATCTCTCTCTCCCAACTACAGCGCGAATAAATTTATTCTTACATTATTGCTGTATTTAATTTTGATGTCTCTTAATTACCTTCTTAATTACGTTTTTGCTTCTTAATTTTTTCTCTTCTTTCTTTCCATTCTAAAGTATAAAACTTTTGCTGTACTTTTTCAAATATCCTTCACGCAGTTTCATTTTCTGCCACAGGAAGTTTTTAAAGACTTTTTATTGCCACACACACTCAGCAAATGTAGTTGCCTCACACAGAACTTACAGCAACGACATTAGCACACATTTCAAGAGGACCTAATTAAAGTGATTCAAATCTATTAACAAAAAGATATAATTAGAAAGTAAAAGTGAAAGAAAAAAATAGAAGTCTGAATTTTTTTTCGTGCATAATAGCAATCTCCACCGAGCATCAAATACAGTTCAGATGGGCTCAGAACGTTGGTTCAAAAGAATGATATTAATAATTTGCCTTCATACACTTAGATTTCAGAAAAGGTACTGATAGAAAGACTGCTGCAGGAATTGGAGCATTGTGGAATTAAGGGCAAATTATTGCTAATGATAAAGGGATGGGTGAGTGGGAGAATACAAAGTGGTTATTAATGGACACTGCTCTCCGTGGACTAATGTTATTAGTGGAGTCCCCCAGGGTTCTGTCCTGGGCCCATTGTTGTTCTCAGTATTTATTAACGATATCTATGAAGGTATATGGCTTAATGTCTGTTTTCAGATGTTACAAAGAGTGGAAGGGTGGTTGATGACGATAATCAGGGTATGTTGCTGTAATAAGAACACGAGTTAAGAAAAGGTTTTAGTTCGATTTCTGTCTTGATGGATGAAATTGTTTTGACATCGTTATTTTCCTTTTCACAACGTGGCCAAATTAGGCTGTTTCAGACCATGGTAACAGATCTTCTCCTCCCTCATAAAGCGGTGCGTTTTGTACTTCCATAAAGGCACGATCTGTTGGACATAACCACAAGTGGACTCAAGTGGAATAGACGAGGACCGCATGGATCCAGGAGGACTACCTGAGGAGATTCTGGAATGGATTAGCTATGAGAAGAGAAAGCCGAAGGAAATAGTTGAATTGCCAGGATCGAGAAATCACGATTGCGGACATGTGGACATTTGCGATGGGCAGCAAAAAAGGACAAAAGAAGTTGGTGGCAGCTGTTGACTCATAAGGGACTTTTCAGCTTCGGTATTTCTTAATCGTAATGTTCTTTTTAGTATTTCTTTCTTTCTTTCTTTTCTTTTTCATTTCTTTCTTTCTTCGAATTTTTTTATTTCTTTATTTGTGTTTTTTTTATTTCTTTATTTGCGTTTTTCTTTAATTTTTCTCCCATGTTTCATAGATTCTCTTTCTCTGTCTATTTTTAATCTCTTTTTTCTGTTTCTTTCTATTTAATGTCTTTTTTTTTAACTTTCTCTTTCTCTTTTTCATTTTTTTTGTTTTTGTTTTTCTTTCTTTCTCTTTTTCATTTTATTTGTTATTCTTTCTTTCTCTTGTTACTCTTTTTTCTTTCTTTCCTTTTGTTATCACTTTTGTAGTTCTTTCTCTCTGTTAGTTTTAACAAAAATAAAAACTCTCGTATTCCCTTTTTATAAATCTTATTCTCTCTCTCACTCCCCCTCTCTCCCCTGTTTCTCTTTATCTGTCTGTTTGTCTGTCTGTCTCTCTCTCTCTGTCTGTTTCTCTCTCTCTCTCTCTCTCTCATTCTCCTTGTGTTTCACTCGTTCTCCTTACTTCTTTCTTTCTTTCTTTATTTATTTTCTTTTTCATTTCTTTCTTTCTTTCTTTCTTTATTTATTTTCTTTTTCATTTCTTTCTTTCTTTCTTTCTTTGAATTTTTTAATTCTTTATTTGCTTTTTTCTTTAAATTTTCTTCCATGTTTCATAGATTTTCTTTCTCTGTCTAATATTAATCTCTTTTTTCTGCTTATTTCTCTTTATTGGTTTTTTTCCATCTTTCTCTTTTTTATTTTTCTTTGCTATTCTTTTTCTTTCTTTTCCTTTTTCATTTTTCTTTCTTTCTTTTTTTCTTCTCCTTGTTGTTACTTTTTTCTTTCTTTCTTTTTTTCTTCTCCTTGTTGTTACTTTTTTCTTTCTTTCTCTCTGTTAGTTTTAACAAGACTGACAAAACTGTCGTATTTCCTTTTTATTAATCGTATTCTCTCTCTCTCTCTCCCTACCCCTCCCTTCCCCTCCCTTCCCTCTTTCTCTTTATCTGTCTCTCTCTCTCTGTGCATCTGTTTCTCCTTTTTACTCTCTCTCATTCTCCTTGTCTTTCACTCGTTCTCCTTACCTCTTTCTTTCTCTGTCTTTCACTCGTCCCCTGTACTTCGTTCTTCTTTCTTTCTTTGTCGTTTTCTCTTTATTCCTTCACTGTCTCTGCGAGTCTATCTGTTTCGTTCTCTCTCTCTCTCTCTGCGGGCCTTTTCTTTCCTTCTGTCTACGAGTGTGTGCTTTTGTCCTTTTTTTCTTTCTTTCTATACGCTCCTTTCTTTCTTTGCCTGTTTATCTCTCTCTCTCTCTCTCTCTCTCTCTCTCTCTCTCTCTCTCTCTCTCTCTCTCTCTCTCTCTCTCTCAGTTTCAATGCATTTCATTTTCTCAAGCTACCACGTTCTTTCTTGACACGAGGAATTTTTATAGGCTTTTTACACAGCGTGGCCGAGTTAGTCAACTTCAGGCAATGGCAGAATGTTTTTGTTTTTTGTTGTCCAACAAATAGTCAAATCGACCACAGAACACACTCAGTTTACAGAAAATATTAAGACGCAATATGGTCTAAGTCACTGATGCGCCAAAAAACGCTACAACTTTCTTACTGTCTTTCTTTTTTTACCGTCCTCTCTGTATGTGCCAATTACCCTCTCCTATTGCTTTAATTTCTCTGTTTCATCTCTCCTTTTCTATTGCCAGTTCTTTCAGAATTCTCTTGCTTCCTCCTGGATGAAACAGCAAAATATCACACAGAACTATAAAGCCCAACTCAACTGCAGATAACCATTAATGTTTGGCTATTCAAGAATATCACTTATCTTCCTCCTAACAGATTTCTAAGGATATTTCTGACCTAAGACAACTAATATCTTCTATAATAGAATATTCCTATCGTTCCCTCACTTTTCGTTTATTGAGAAAGCGTTACCTCATCATCAACCACACATAAAAGACTTCCATTTACACCAAAACTTTTCATATTGAGGATTACAAAAGTTTCTCATTTACAAAAAAAAAAAGAATAGAAAGAAAGAAAGATGCTGCTCCACCAAAAGGAATTTATTGATTGCCTTACAAAACATGGTTAAATATCAACATCTTTATGTGTCCAACCATTACTCGTAACCATTTATCATTCGGCACCATCTTCAGAGCTAACATATGTCTTAGAGAAGATTTTCACAGACCTTAGCCATGACACAAGAACTCAAAGAAGAAACACAATCAATTTCTCAAAATGCTCCAGGCATCACTGTGAGTTCACTCACAGTTTAAAGAGTCTTCGCAAACCCATAAAATCGATATTTCAACAAGGTTCTAATCGGTTCCAAAACGTTTAAGTAGAAAAGAGAAAAAAAAATCAAAGTTTCTCATTTAAAAAAGAAAATTCTGTACAGGAATAAACGTCCATTAACAACCGAGAATGAGCAAAGTGTAATTGATATATGTTGGTTGTCATAGAAACAAACACCATAGCAACAGTGGGCATTTTAGATTTCTCATAACTCCAAGCTTATTCTATTAAAACGTTTATTTATACAAATTTTTGCTGCGCATGCGAGAAAATAATAATTTTTTTAGGTTAACTGCTCCATTAACCAACGAACATTATTTAGATTTTGGATTTAAAATATTCTTTGTCTTTATTAGCCAGGTGGCGCTTCGGGAGCTCACGAGATGTGCATATTTCATCTCGTGTTAAACGAGAAATGAAACGAACACAATTAAAACGTGCAGCAGACGAGATGTGCTTTATAATCTCTAAGCGTGGAATTGCAGTGCCATCTATAAATTTTAGTCAAAGACGAGGAACTATTTATTTAAATGCTTCTGTTGGAGTTAAAGGAAAATAGTTATTTTTCAAGAGGGCTTTAAAACAAATTGCCATTAATGGTAAACTATGGAGTCGTTTAAATAAAGAGAAATTAATATTTTAAAATTCAGAAACGCGTTAATATTTAACTTAGCAGTCTTTTGGATATTCAAAAAAATAAAAATAGAGGTGGAAAAAAAAAAAAGAAACGGATTTTCATCCAGAGAGAGAAGTACAACCAACAGAATTGTTCCCAAGAGATGTTCACTGCGAAGAAATAGTGAAGTTTTATATCTTTGTGGTTATGTGCTTGGAAAGAGAGTACGTTAAAGAATTCAAAGCCGCGGTCTGCTTATTTTTAATGTGCTTGTTGTGGATGCAAGAAAAACACGAGTTTTTAGATTACTCCAGAAAACAATTCAAGTGGGATACGCTGAAAAGCACTGAATCTGATCTTCTATCGCGATTTTGGGTTTCGTCTTTTTTTCCTATAGCCTCTTTTCGGATCTCTTTCAGCTTCCAGCTTGTTTACAGTTGAAGTTTAAAATAATGTAATGTTTTTTTTTTTGTCTTGACTTGTGTCATTTAACATTTTGTGCTGAAACCTTTTGCTTTTATGACAGTCTTTAATCTTCGCTACCCTCTCAACCAGCTTTTTATAAATGTCAGGTGATATGTTCCTCCACTCGGCCTTTGACGCAGCCACCAGTTCGGCCTTGTTCTTTGGGCGATCTTGACGTGCACGTATCCGATGATCCACTACAACCCAAAGCTGCTCGATAGGGTTCAGATCAGCACTCTGGGCTGGCCAATCCAGCTTTTCCACACCCATGTCCTCAAACCACTCTTACGATCCGAGCAGTATGGCATGGCGCGTTGTCTTGCTGATAAAGGTATGGGCCTTCCCCGAAGTATTGTCATAATGTTTGAAGTGAATAATTGTCCTGATATTGCGGAGCATTCATGGTTTTGTCGATAACGACTAATGGGCCCAAGCCAAACCATTAATGGAGCCCAATACCACGACACTTCCTTCACCAAAATTCAATGTTGGGAGGATACAATCAGGAAGGAACTGTTCCCCTAGTATTCAGCACACTCGGAAACGGCCATCAGATTGGTAGAGTGCAGCCCTCGACTCGTGTGTCCATACTGTTTCCCACTACCAGTGCAGGATTCGCTCTCCTTACACCATGTTAATCGGCATCTAGCATTTGTTGAGGTGATCAATTCTGTTGGACTGTTGAAGTAATTCTGTTAAACGTGTCATCTTGCATGCCCACTTTTGCAATTGTCTGTTCGAAGCCCTGTGTGCATATTTATAGCTGGTTCTGTGACGTGTTACATGCAATAGGACTTTTTTCCCCATCCATGGAGGAGTACATATACACTGCCCTACCATATTAATGGTAGGGCAGTGTATATTTATTTGCATTTTCTGGAACCATCGGTTACTAAACTAGAGCTATGAATACAGCGAGAGGTGGTATGCTGAGGAAGGTTAAGGTCCGATCCCTTATAAAATTTGCAACGAAACAAAACAAATCCATGAGGATATGAAAGCTGTATATGGGGAGGACTGTCGAGCATATTAGACTATGAAAATTTGGGAAAGACAGTTCAGGGGCGAACAAAGTAGTGTGCATGATGAGCCAAGAGAAGAAAGACCTATCTCAGCCGCAGACTCTGCTATTGTGGCTAAAGCGGAACAGCTAGGTCTTGAAGATAGACGTGTGACTATGAACTTTATTGCAATTAAGTGAACATAAGCCATGGGTCTGTTTGCGCCATAATGGACGAGTGCCTTCACATGTATAAGGTGGCAACCGGATGGGTTCCGAGATTGCTGATATCTGCTGAAAAGCTCCACAGGAAATGGTTGAGATTTTGACCGAATTGTGATGATAGACGAATGCCGATTACTTCTCTGTGACCCAGAAACAAAACAGATGACCAATCTCTAAAAAAGGCAAAGTTCAATAGTCTGCCAGCAAGGTCATATTGTCAGTCTTCTGGGAGACTAAAGGTATCCCAGAAGCTCCAAACTTTTGGCCACCTCGCCGACGGTGCTGCTACTCCTAAGGCTGATCTGAACAGTGGACATTACAATCAGGTGAGAGAGAGAGAGAGAGAGAGAGAGAGAGAAAGAGCAAGTAGTCTTGTTTTCTTGTTGTAATCGTGATGACATTATCGTCGAAGTGGACATTAGCAATGGACTCCCCTAATTTTATCTGTCTTTTGACGTCTGCACCAATTTGAATGCCCATTTCTAATTGCAATCGATAGATAAGACAATTGTGTCTGTCTGAAAAGAAAAACTCAATTACTCGGACTTGTGACACTGCAAAAGATTCTACGATAGGATCGACATAACGCATTCGGAACTGCACTCTTCTGTCGATTATACGAAAAACGTTTCTCTTTTAGAGCAGTCGTGAAGTTTGATGATGGAATCTAAATTCGGACTGACATATTTGTCGCAAATCTATTATATTGGCGCAGCGAAGGCAAAGCAGGGCATTATGGGCGTGCATAAATATTGCTCTTGTTGCTTCTGCGCCCCACACAATTGATCTCAATATTTTATTTCTGCCTAAATATTTAAAAGTGTTCAATATTTCGGTTGCGAATTCCTCGCGTTTCTCAGTAAGATTTATTGACAGTTCGAAGAACATTTTCTGACAAAGTTGGGACGTCAGAAATTGCGCATTATTCTCGCTCCGAGCAAGATGGATTTGCGCGATTTCCGTCTCTTAAGAGATTGTGCGCAAATTTCTGTAATTTCCAGATAAGGGCCGGTTTCAAAGAGAGGATTTTGCCCGAAAAATCGAATATGAGTTTAATTCTGTGCATCGCGTTAAGGATTTCGGGGGAAATGATTCAGTATGCGTCCAATGCACATTTTTTAATTCTTAAGGTTAGCGTATTCGGAGAAAAATATTAAGAAATTTCTGGAAAAATATTAAGAAAATTATGAGAAATCCCGTTTGTGTTAGTAAGCAATTTGTCGATGTCCGTAACTGTTGGTTTCTTATTCTCATCTTTCCAGTGTCAGTATGATGAAAAAAATTGTACTTTTTTATGAAAAGAACAAGCCAGAAATGTATAGAGAAGAGAAGATAGTAAGATAAGGAGAAAGACAAAGAACGAGATAAGGAGAAAGACAAAGAACGAGATAAGGAGAAAGAGAAAGTAGGAGAGTCAGATGGAGAAAAGGATATAGTAAGATAGGAAGAGAGAGAGAGAGAGAAAGAAGATGGCAGTAATATAATTAAAAAGGAGGAGATAGTAAGATAAGTAGAAAAAGAAGAGGAGCATTGAAAGAATGATGGACGTTGAGTAGTTTGGAAGAGAGGAGGGAATTATAGAAGCCAATCACAGATTTAAGATAAGGAGAAAGAAGAAGATAGTGAGATAATAAGAAACCGAAAGGAGATGATAATAATATAAAGAGAAAGGAGGAGTAATAAATAAGGGGAAAGGAGAGCCAGATGGAGAAAGGGAAATAGTAAGATAATGTATTGTAGATGGTTTTGAGAAAGGAGCAGATAGTAATATAACGAGGAGGAGAGGGAGCAAGATAAGGAGAAAAAGAGGACAAGATAAGGAGAAAGAGAGAACAAGATAAGGAGAAAGAAAAAGGAAAGATAGATGGAGAAAGGAGGAGATAGTGAGGTAAGAAGATGAAACAGAGCCAGATGAAGAAAATGAAGATATTAAAATAAAGAGAAAGAGAAAGAAAGGGGAGAGAAAAAGAAAAGATGAGTCAGAAAGAAGACGGAGAGAGAGAGTGAGAGAGAGAGAGAGAGAGTAATACTCTTGATCTGGTTATCAGCAGTGATCATTCGTGTATTAAGAATTTGCAGATAAAGGAACCACTAGGTGGCAGTGATCACAGTGTGCTGAAGTGGGATTTACTCAAAGAGGTAACTACCGTCAGGGGTAAAGGAAAGGGTTTTTGCTTCCGTAAAGGGGAGTACAGTGGTCTCAGACAGTTTTTAAATTCTGTACAGTGGGATCGACTGACGATGTTACAAACAGTAAATTCTAAGTGGGAAGCATTCAAGGAATTAATCGTGGAAGCTACTAGACTTTTCATACCGATGAAGAAATATTGTTCAAGGTTTAGGCCTAAATGGTTATCAAATGAACTAATGAGACTCGTGACAGAGAAGAAAAATGCATGGGATGCATATAAATTGTCAGGCGACGCAGAAGCCTGTAGCAGATATAAGCTAGTCTGTAATCAGGTCACAAAGGAGGTTCGGCAGGCAAAGGCGGATTACGAGAAATCTTTGGCAAAAGATGCTAAGAAAAACAGCAAGGATTTCTTTACTTATATAAACTCTAAAAGGAAGGGGCTGAATATGATTGGTCCACTTGACATCGATGGTTCGACTGTTGATGATCCTGCTCAGATAGCAAACAAACTGAATGAGTATTTTGCATCTACATTCACACGTGAGGAATTATTACAGTTTGAAAATGGAAGAAGGTTATCAAATTGTAGCAGTGTGCTTAATGATTTTGTAATAACTGAGAGCAAAGTGGAGGAGAAATTGTTGAAGTTAAACATAAGAAAGGCACCTGGGGCGGATGGGATCTATCCAGTTATATTAAAGGAGGCGGCAAAGCAACTAAGCAAACCCTTAGACATAATTATGAGAGCAACCTTGGATTCAGGGGAGGTTCCCAAGGACTGGAGATGTGCAAATGTATCCCCAATTCACAAAGGAGGTTCGAAGGGTGACACGAATAATTACAGCCCAGTTAGTTTAACTTCTGTTCCGGGTAAAATAATGGAGTCACTGGTTAAAGATGCATTGCAGGATCATCTAGACAAGACTGCAGCAATAATTCAGACACAGCATGGGTTTGTTAAGGGAAAGTCTTGTCTGACAAATTTGATTGGTTATTATGATGTGGTCACAAAGGAACTGGATGCAAAAAATAATTTTGATATCATATACTTGGATTTCAGGAAAGCTTTTGACACTGTTGCGCATGGAAGACTACTGTACAAATTGGAGCAGAATGGTATTAAGGGTAAGTTGCTACAATGGATAAAAGGATGGTTAAGTGGGAGAAGACAGAGGGTGGTAATCAATGGGTGCTGCTCTTCGTGGACTAATGTTATTAGTGGAGTCCCACAGGGTTCGGTGTTGGGTCCACTGTTGTTTTGTATATTTATCAATGATATTGATGAAGGTATATCAGGCTTAATGTCGAAGTTTGCCGATGACACGAAGGTTGGCAGGGTTGTTAATGACAGTAATGGCAGTGTGCTACTGCAACAGGATCTAGATAATTTGGGCAGATGGGCTAAGAAGTGGCAACTGAAGTTTAACCTTGACAAATGCAAAGTACTGCATATGGGTAAAAGTGACCCCAGAGAAACGTACCAACTGTGTGGTACTACACTTAAGGTGGTAGAAAATGAAAAAGACCTGGGAGTAATTGTGCAGTCAGATATGAAGTTTTCTGAGCAATGTAGACAGGCTGCTAGGGCAGGTCATGGGGTTTTGTCAATGATATATAGGAATTTTGCTAGCAGGGAAAAGGAGGTGATTGTCCCTCTGTATAAGGCAATGGTCAGGCCACGCCTTGAGTACTGCGTACAGGTCTGGAGGCCTCATTTTAGGAAGGATGTAGATTTGCTTGAGCGTGTACAGAGAAGAGCAACACGATTGGTGAGGGGAATGAAGGGATCCTCTTACCAAGAGAGGCTTAAGTTCTGCAAATTGCAGTGGCTGGAGACTAGGCACCCGCGCGGTGATCTGATTGAGGTCTATAAGGCCTTGAATGGGTTGAGCACGCTGAATTCTGATGGGATCCTCCCACTTGTTCAGAATACGAACCTACGGGGACATAAGTTCAAATTAAGAAAGGACAGATGTAGAATAGATGTGCGGAAATTTGCCTTTAGCCAGCGGGTGGTTAATTGCTGGAACAAACTTCCATCTGTCGTTGTGGAAGTTGATAGGTTAAATAAATTTAAGGAGGAACTGGACAGGCAATTGGAGGGTATGGTGTGATTTTTTTTTTTTTTTTTTTTTGGCTGATGCTGCATAAGCTCCTACACTTGCTTTCTTGCATCAAGTGCCACTACTACTACTACTACTACTACTACTGCTACTACTACTACTACTAGAGAGAGAGAGAGAGAGAGAGAGAGAGAGAGAGAGAGAGAGAGAAATGACGGAGACAGTGAGGGTGACAATGATGATGGTGAAGAAAGGGATAAATGAGGAAGAGAAAATGTTGGTTTTTTTGAGTTTGGAGTTAAACAATGAATGGATGTTGACTGATTTGGAAGAAAGAGAGAGAGGGGCTAGGAGGAACTATAGAAGAACAGTGTTCATGGAAGTATTCTCGATAAGACAGAGAAAGGAGATTTTCTAAGAGATGGGTCGTCAATTAACCTGATTACATCCTTTGAATTGAGTCGAGAAGCCCGAGTGACATTTTGGGAGCCAAACCTGGATGTGGGAGGAGTGTTTCAAGAAGGAAGTTGATATTTACTCAACGAGAATAGTTGATTCCCAGTATTTTAGATGCGGAGGAAGCAATATTTGTGATGTATGCCAAGAGAGATTAGAAGTCAGGGTAATTCCATCCCAAAAAAGATACGTGACCTTGTCTAGAAATTTTGTCGTCAAGGATACACATGGGACCATAAAAAACCTTTCTGCGACATATGAGACAGGACTGAGTTCTAGAAGGATTGAAATCAACTAAGTTATCTTTGCTCCACTGGAGGACTGGAGATCAGCATTTAAGGAGTTTGTGGTGGATATTCGAGAAGTTGAAGGCAAGGTTTTTGAAATTCAAAAGTTTATATACAAGAGGAAAAGAGTGGGAGAAAGAACCAAACCTTGGGGAACACTAGTATTAATGGGGAAGTTAGAAGACAGAGAACTGTCTGCTATCATCCCCACTATTCGACCCATGGTAATGTTAAGTGAATCTTCGTAGAGAGTGGGTATCAAGCTTCGTTCACAAAAGACAAGGGACGATTGGATCAGATGTTGATAAGTTGTCTTTTTTTTTATAAAGGACCCCTTGAGTTAACTAGACTAAACCAGACGATAGGACCTGAATATTTCAGTTTTTTCTCATTTCAACTATGTATATTTATTGCATTCAGTGAATACTTACATGGATGCCTGATGCAATAGCCCAATACCCGTTACAGCGACAATGCTCTCTCTCTCTCGTTCTCTCTGTTTGGCTCTTATGCCTTTTTTGCAGAATATGGCTGAGTTAGTCGTTTTCAGGAGATGGTAGCATGGCTTTTTCTCCAGGATTTTTCTTCCAGCTAGCAACAAATCACCACAGAACGCACGCAATTTACAGACATACTAGAAATATAGCGCAATTTGGTCTAAATTGCTGACGAACCTAAAACCCCTACAACAACAACAACATCAACTACTTCTTTCTCTCCATTTTCATCGAATTTTTATTGATCATGTTATTTTTTATAAGAACCAGCATTCTTAAACATGAATATTATTTCGGAGTCTCATTAATCATTTTCTTTTTTATGTAAGTACGTTTGTGCCCTTTTGTATCAGTTTTGAAATTTCCCCACATAGTTCCAGTTTCCGGTTTCAGCCTTCATTTCCTTTGGACAAGGTTTTCTCTCCATTCGCGTCACCCAACATGATAAATGAAATTCGCTCGTGATTTCCGCTAAGAAGACCATAAACCTTCAATTCCATCAACACTTTCTTGCACTCTGACAGCTAACGAAATAAAAATTATCATTACGTGGTCACTGCAACAAAGGTAGATGGGTATACTCAGCGCTGGACCGCGAAAATCTTTTTAAGACAGATCCGAAACTTTTTAAAAATACGATTAAATTTTTGATGTTTACCTTATAACCATGACGTAGTTCATAATTAAAATGGAATTTATCCATTTCCCACTCTTTCAGGAGTCAGGCTGGTACCCACAAAATTCGTCTCCAATCAAATTTTAATGTCTCATCTTCAATCTTCAAGAGAAGATTTAATGTTGTTTACATATTTGTGCCATCCGAGAGAGACAGCAAATCCCAACTTCATTAATAAATTCTGTAAATGCTGAAACCCCAGAGACGAACCCTGTGGAAACCAGGCTGACTGCTTCACATATTAGATCTGTAGGAAAATTGCCAGTCCGAACTAAAGGTGGATTTACAGTTCCATAACATATTGATTAGTACGTAATTACAAACGCTGCCCACGATTTTAGCGATATTTGGGTACAGAGCATTTATCTTGTTGAGAGCATGATGATCAGTATGCAAATAATTTGGAACACTGCAATGCAATAGGGTTATCATACCTTAATGCAATAGGTGAAAACAGTTTTTAAATTCTTATCTGTTTCCTTAAATAGGGAAATAAAATGTACACTATTTTGTTTGACCTCATATAAAAAATATTTAAAATTATTTTTTCAATGCTCATCACGTGATCAGCGAAACAAAGGTGAAATGTTTATGAATAACATGAACCATTTTGTGGCATAAACATTAAATTTTTGATAACATAAACATGAAATCTTAATTAAAAAATAAACATGAAATTTTTCATAAGCATTTCATGTTTATTCCAAAAGTAAAAAAAATTTTCATGATGTAACCATGAAATGTTACAAACATTGAATTGTTATTCCAAGAATAAACATGAAATGTTAATCCAAAAATAAACATGAAGTGTTAATCCAAAAATAAACATGAAATGTTAATCGAAAAATAAACATGAAATGTCAGTCAAAACAAACATTGAATTGTTATTCCAAGAATAAACATGAAATGTTAATCCAAAAATAAACGTGAAATATTAATCCAAATAAACATGAAATGTTAATCCAAAAATAAACATGAAATGTTAATCTAAAAATAAACATGAAATGTTAATCTAAAAATAAACATGAAATTTTTCGTGGCTCAAACATCAAACGTTAACCCAAAAATAAAGTGCAATATGGCCTAAGTAATCATTGCACTTAAAATCCCATCAACAACAAAAAAATAAACATGAAATTTTTTCATGACATAAACATGAAATGTTAATCCAAAAATAAACATGAAATGTTAATCCAAAAATAAACATGAAATGTTAATCCAAAAATAAACATGAAATGTTAATTAAAATATAACCATGAAATTTTTCATATGCATTTCATGTTTATTCCAAAAAATAAAATAAACATGAAAACTGTCATAAGAATATCATGTTTATTCTAAAAATAAAATAAACATGAAATTTTTCATGACTTAAACATTAAATCTTAATCCAAAAATAAACATGAAATCTTAATCCAAAATAGTGCAATATGGCCTAAGTAGCCTTAAAACCCATCAACAATAAAAATAAACTTGAAATTTTTCATGATATAAACATGAAATGTTAATCCAAAAATAAATATGAAATGTTAATTAAAATATAACCATGAAATTTTTCATAAGAATTTCATGTTTATTCTAAAAATAAAATAAAGATGAAATTTTAATCCAAAAATAAACAGGAAATGTTAATTAAAATATAACCATGAAATTTTAATCCAAAAATAAACATGAAATGTTAATAAAAATATAACCATGAAATTTTAATTCAAAAATAAACATGAGATGTTAATTAAAATATAACTATGAAACTTTTCATAAGCATTTCATGTTTATTCCAAAAATAAAATAAACATGAATTGTTTACCGTGACTTAAATCCGTGAAATGTTTATAGGATAAACATGAAATGTTAATCCAAAAATAAACATGAAATGTTGAAATGTTAATCCAAAAATAAACATAAATGTTCATTAAAAAATAACCATGACATTTTTGCGACATAAACATTTCATGTTTATTTTTAGGCAATTCATTATATACGAATTGCCTAAAATATAGAGGCAATTCATATATAATGAATTGCCTATATATTGGTCAATTCATTCCTAGAGAGTGATGCTTTCAAGAGAATTAAAAACAATACAAAAAAAAAACATTTAAGCAAACTTCTGAAAAGTTTACATAAATGTTTTTATTTTCAGTACAAAATCCATCGAGATTCTTATATTCAGATGACAATGATGACCATTTCCATCGACTTCGTCCCTGCCAATTGTACAGCTGTCCCGGATAGCTTCCCTCGTTTAATTCTGGCGACTCTCAACCTTATAGATCCTCTTGTCAATAGCCTGGATTTTAAACTTTGAAAGTAGTATGATCACGGTACCAGAAGAGCAGGCGCAATAAGCGGGTTTGCACATATTCAAAGGACTTGTTCTCTTCAATTTCTTTCCTCAATAATTAATCCTTGGTATTGTCCTCATTTCTAGATTTTGAAGATATTACTTGCACAGTACCTTCTATTTTAAGACATTTCATAACTAGGATTCAGAACTATTTCTGAAATTGAAACTGTTCTTTTGCGCACATTCTGAACGAGACCTCTTCCAAATATTTTGTTACTCAGATGAATACTTTGCTCTGTAGACGTTCCAAAGGACTCTGTATAATTTTTGACTATGAAAGAGATGGACAGAAACAACTGGGTTAAACAAAGTGGTAAATTTTCTCTTTGCAATTATAAAATGCTAAGGGAAATCTTGACATTTATAAATTTTGTTTAGAGGCGGAAACTTGGTGATTATTTATTCTGTTTGGCCACTCTATCCGTGCAGTAAACAGGAATACCCAAATGACAAATGAGAACTTTTCCCCAACACTTCATTCCAGCAATATGTTTGATGGTGATATTACTGTCAGTTTTAGAATAACACGGCGTAAAACAAATGAGTCCCTTTACGAAGAATGCGTTCCTCTTTCTATCTATTCGTGCGGTCTCTGTAGGGAGGGCTCCTCTTTGGTCTGAGAACTCATTAAGACTCCATCAACCGAATTAAAAGTACCGCTGCATTAGTCGCTTTAAAACAAATCTTTTTTGCTCGTTTACTCCACATTGTAACGATCCCCTGTTTGGTGGCAGCTAACTCCGTCCCTGACAGTCTGTGACTGATAGCGTTTAGATTGCTGCCGATTAAGGCGGAAGCGAAAAAAAGCGAAATCCGTTCTCAGCGAACAGCTATCTGATGAGATCGCAACGGTCCAATGGCTCATAATGTTGTCTTTAGTAACAGGAATGGAATTAAAATGAAATTGCGATGGAAATCAATGGTGGTCGCCTTCACAGCTATTAAAGAGAGACGTTTCACGTGATGCACTGTTTAAAAATGTCCATCTCTCGAGTTACCGTTGAAAGAACGTGTTGACATACAATACATTATATGTAATCACTTTTCATAGATTGCGAGAATTTCTCCTCAGGAAATAAATGCCTGGGGGTTCGCCTTTAATGATCATTATTAACTTTTCCAAGCTGTCTAGTTTAGAAGTAAACACCGTAATTTAAATTTATCTGAATTTCTGTTCATTTTATGTGTTCAGTTGGGATATAAACAAAAAGTTTGTAATTAAAACCAATAAAATATAATCTTTATTATTTTTTTTATTATAAATTTGTGGATAATGACAATATATTTGTGGATAAATGATATTTTAAAATACATGACGAAATAATGCAAAACTTGACATTTTCAGTTTCAAAAAAATAAAAAAAATCCGCACGAGACCTCTGTAAACATGACAATTTCAATTTCAACAACAATATGAAAAATTGGGATGTCACGAGACCACGCAAAACATGACAATTTCAACAACAATATGAAAAATTGGATTTTGTCACGAGACCGCGCAAAATATGGCAATTTCAATTTCAACAACAATATGAAAAATTGGATTGCCACGAGACCCTCGAAATATGAGAATTTCAATTTCAAGAACAATATGAAAAATTGGATTGCCACGAGACCCTCGAAATATGATAATTTCAATTTCAACAACAATATGAAAAAATTGGAATGAAATATGACAATTTCAATTTCAACAACAATATGAAAAATTGGATTTTGCCACGAGACCACGCAAAACATGACAATTTCAACAACAATATGAAAAATTGGATTTTGTCACGAGACCGCGCAAAATATGGCAATTTCAATTTCAACAACAATATGAAAAATTGGATTTTGTCACGAGACCGCGCAAAATATGGCAATTTCAATTTCAACAACAATATGAAAAATTGGATTGCCACGAGACCCTCGAAATATGACAATTTCAATTTCAACAACAATATAAAAAATTGGAATGGCACGAGACCACGCGAAACATGACAATTTCAATTTCAACAACAATATGAAAAAATTAGAATGCCACGAGACCCTGGAAATATGACAATTTCAATTTCAACAACAATATGAAAAATTGGAATATCACGAGACCACGCGAAACATGACAATTTCAATTTCAACAACAATATGAAAAATTGGATTTTGCCACGAGACCGCGCGAAACATGACAATTTCAATTTCAACAACAATACGAAAAATTGGATTGCCACGAGACCCTCGAAATATGACAATTTCAATTTCAACAACAATATGAAAAAATTGGAATGAAATATGGCAATTTCAATTTCAACAACAATATGAAAAATATGGAAATTTCAACAACAATATAAAAAATTTGATTTTGCCACGAAACCGCGCGAAATATGACAATTTCAATTTCAACAACAATATGAAAAATATGGAAATTTCAACAACAATATAAAAAATTTGATTTTGCCACGAAACCGCGCGAAATATGACAATTTCAATTTCAACAACAATATGGAAAATATGGAAATTTCAACAACAATATAAAAAATTTGATTTTGCCACGAAACCGCGCGAAATATGACAATTTCAATTTCAACAGCAATATGAAAAAATTAGACTGCCACAAGACACTGGAAATATGACAATTTCAATTTCAACAACAATATGAAAAATTGGTATGCCACGAGACCACGCGAAATATGGCAATTTCAACAATAATATGAAAAATTGGATTTTGCCACGAGACAGCGCGAAATATGACAATTTCAATTTCAACAAAAATAATATATATATATGTATTATTATTAGTTCATCAAACTTTGTAATTTTGAGAATTTTTCTGTTTAAAATTTTAATTATCAAAAAGATTTTAAAAACCTCTCTGATTAAGTTTATACCAAACGATCGATGGAGTATTAAAATTTTTCGAAGAATTGAAAGCAATTTTTCTTCTGAAATAAAGCCCTCTAAAATGATTGAAAAATCGTTTGAATCTCCTTTAAAGGAAACATAATTCCATGGTGTGCTTCGTGTACTCTGGATGCCCTGAATTATGCTCATCAGACGATAAAATCTTATTTTACTTGAAGTTCTATACGTATGAAGGGAAGTTGTTCCAGAAAACGAAAGTTAAAAGAATGAATGAGGAATAAGAAAAGTTGGTTTTTCAGTTTAATATTAGACCGTAAAAGGATGCTGACTGGTTGTGCCACTAGTTCAGAGTGGTCTGCAAGATAGAGGGAAAATTATAGAAGCCAATTCAAATGACTGCTCATGGACGTATTTACAGAAAGGACATGAAGAAGAAACAGAGCGTACATAAGACAGAGAGTGGAGAGATTTTGCAAGAGATGGGTCATTAATTAATCTGACTGCCTTCTTTTGAATGAAATCAAGAAGCCTGAGATATTTTTGTGGCAATGCCCCAGTTGTGGGAAAAGTATTCCATGGTAGGGAGGATTTGCGATTTATACAGAATGAACAATTGTTTGGAAAAAAAGTTAGTTTTAGAAAACTGAGTTTTTAGAAGACAGAACTGAGTTTTTTAGAAGGATTGAAATCAACTACGTAATCATTGCCCCACTGATTTCAGAATTTAAGGAATTGGAAGTGGTCGGAAAGTTGAAGCTACCTGTGCAGAGCAAGGATTCTGAAGCTGGCAGGTGGAATACAAAGTGCTATTATCAGCAAAACTAGGGATAGGAATTTCATTGAATTAAAAAAGGTCATTAATTTACAAGAGGAATAGAGTGGGAGAAAGACCTAAACCTTCAGGAACACCTGAATTCGTGGAGAAGATAGAGAGCCATCTATCATCACACATACTGAGCAGCCAGAGAGAAAACTGGATACCCAATTAGAAAAATTAGATGGCAAACCATAAGATTGATGCTTATTTAGAAGATCTTTATGCCAAACACGATCAAAAGCCTTTAAAATTTCAAGAGCAACTGATTGAGTTCCATCAAAGCTTTCCATTGAATTTTTTCCACGGATGAGTAATATATCACCAGTGGATCGACACTAACGGAATACAAGAGCAACTGATTGAATTTCACCAAACCTCACCATTGAATGCTTTCCATAGATGGGTAATATATCACCAGTGGATCGACACTAACGGAATACATACTGAAGATCATTTATCAGATGAAAAGTTTCTAGATAGTTGGCGGTTAATAGATTTCCTCATTACTTTAGAGTGAGTAGAAGTAAGTGCAATGGAGCATAACTGGATTGGAGGGATTTTTCACCCTTTTTAAGGACTGGCTGTATATGAGCAAATTTCTAAGCAGAAGGTGGAATACGAAACCTGTGGAATACGAAAGTAAAAAAGGTGCACAGAACAAGAGTAAACACAGGAGCACAGATTTTTAGAACAATTGTAGAAATACCATCAGGACCTGGAGCTTTCTTATCATCAAAACTGTTCAAAATTCTTCTGATATCCTTTTGACGGAAAACCACAGGAGGTTTTGAATTGAGTGTACTGGGATGGTAGGAGATGGTTTAACTAAATAATTAGTACACGAGTTAGAAGAAAAGTGGTTTGCTAGCAGGTCGGCTGAAGTGGCAATAGAGTCATTCGGTTTTTTTACAGGGGTGGGAATGGAGATGAGCAAAAGTTGAGTCCAATAGCTTTGGCAAGAGACCAGAATGCTCGAGTATCATTTGGACAAGAAGCAAGTTTTCTACTAAATGAACAATCTGTGCGAGATCATTAGTAATTGCAAAAGCCTCAGCATCTTGACCATCTGGGTCCGTGTGACTAGAAAGCAGAAGCCAGCTGGAGTTGTGAACATTAAAACTACCAAGGAGCATTATCTCACTGTTAATAAAGTGGGACTGAAGAAAGTCAAGTTTAAAGAGAGGAAGTCAAAGGAAGGTGGAATTGGGGGAACGATAGAGGCAACAGATGAATTTTACAGAACGGTAAAGAGAGATGTTTAGCGAAAGAAGATTCCAAATTACTAATTTCTGACAGGGAACATCACAATGGACTTATGTACAAGTACCATCTTTGAAGCGGATGGAATCATATAGCGAATAATTCGGACAACTGAGATGGGCAGTGGTTGAATCAACCAATAATTGAAATTCTGTCAGAAAAAGCACGTGGGGTTTGACAGCCTGTAAATGTAAATGGACATCATTGAATTAAAACTGAGAAACGTATACAGTATACCACAAAAATAGGCAAGAGGGCTAGATTCATTGTTCCTGGAGATATTTTAATGATGGTGACTTTTTTAAATATAAATATGTCAAGATGGCTAGGTTGGTTCCATGAAAATCAGAATTGCCATCATCTGACGCAGCTGAGTGGTTAGAGTAGAAGACAGCAGTACACACGTTTGAGTTGACCGTAGTTTGAGCCCCCGTACCCGGTTTTTGTTTTAGGGTTTAGATTCGTCAATAACTTAGGCCATGTTGCACTGACCATATATCTGCAAATTGAGCGTGTTCTGTGGTTGATTTGCTGTTTTGTTGGAAGAAACCAGAGTTTCCGGGAGATAAAACCATGATATCTTTGCCTGAGACCAACTAACTGAGCCACTTGTGAAGAAGACCCATTAAAATTCCTTGCATCATTAATATAATTTAAACTCAGGTCTTTTTCACCCAGTGTGATGAAGATGGTGATTATTCCCACTGTTCTATCCACGAGGATCTAAATAATAACAGATATTGTATATCAATGCCTTATGGAATATCTAAAATTTATTTCTTTTTATTGTTGTCTGCTGGAAAAATAAAGAATGCTCAGCAAATCGAGTACCGTTCAGTAATAATCAAATTTTTGACCAAAGATGGCAGAAATGCTGGAGAAATCCATCGAAGAATGCCACTGTTATGCTACCGTTGCAAGATGGTCGGCAGTGTTCCAAAGAGGATGGAAGTTAAGGATGATCCAAGTCAGTCACAAAAGAAACAAAAATATAGGAGAAAGAGAAAGAAGAGAAAGTCCATAATGTTTTCCATGGAAGCATTCTAATACATGAGTATTTCGGAATGTTCACAGTTTGTGCAAGATGGGTTCCCAGACTCTTTTCCATTCATGACAAACATCTGAGTCACTTAAAGAACATTTTAACATTAATTTTTGCCAATCCAGATAGATTTTTATTCCATTTGGTGACTGGTGATGAAAGTTGGCTCCATTTTTATGATCCTAAATGTAGCGGAAACAGAAGGGATTCTATCTTCTAGGACTCACTATCAGTTGGAAAAGCGTTGCCATCAAATTTTTCAAATTTCTGGGACACAAAAGGATTGTTGATTGATTACTTTTTACTTGAAACCACAGTAACACCCATATGTCATAGTTAAAAGGTGAAATTTAAAAACAAAAATAGAATGAAAGTTGGGACATTGAGTTTTGCTTTTTATCGCAATGCATCCATGCATAAAGTAGGGGTTTCACATGTTAAATTCATGAACGCATTGTATATTTATCAATGATATTGATGAAGGTATATCAGGCTTAGTGTCCAAGTTTGCAGATGATACAAAGTTTGACAGGGTTGGTAATGACAGTATGTTACTGAAACAGGATCTAGAAAAGTTGAGCAGATGGGCTGAGAGGTGACAACTGAAGTTTAACCTTGACAAATGCAAAGTACTGCATATGGGTAGAAGTAACCCCAGAGAAACGTACCAACTGTGTGGTACTACACTTAAGGTGGTAGAAAATGAAAAAGACCTGGGAGTAATTGTGCAGTCAGATATGAAATTTTCTAAGCAGTGCAGACAGGCAGCTAAAGTAGGTCATGGAGTATTGTCAATGATATACAGGAATTTTGCTAGTAGGGAAAAGGAGGTGATTATCTTTTTGTATATGGCAATGGTCGGGCCACGCCTTAAGTACTGCATAGATGGAGGCCTCATTTTCTGAAGAATGTTGAGTTGTTCAAGTGAGTACAAAGAAGGGCAACAAGATTGGTGAGGGGAACGAAGGGGTCCTCTTACCAAGAAAGGCATAAGTTCTGAAAATTACAGCGTCTGGAGACTAGGCACCAACGAGGTGATCTGATTGAGGTGTATAAGCCCTTGAATGGGTTGAGCACGCTGAATTATGATGGGATTCTTCCTTTGCGTTGATTGCTGGAACAGACTTCCATCTGTTGTTGTAGAAGTTGATAGCTTAAATAAATTAAAGGAACTGGACAAACATTTAGAGGGAATGGACGTCTGAAATGTTTTTGTTTTTTCTTCATTTTTGGCTGATGCTTCATAACCTTGCTTTCTTTCATCAGATGGCTCTGCTACCACTACGTGGATATGAATAATTAAACCAGTTTCCTTTGGGCCAGATCTGGTTCCAACTGACTTATATGTTCAGTTACCTAGTTTCGTTCTCGTGGAACTAATTTTAAAGATGGTGAACAGCTAAAAGCAGTTGTGGAAATCTGGGCTTTCACATTAAATACAAGTGTATTGAACTTCGAAGTGCATACCTTGATAAATAATTCCAACAAAAGATGGAATTTTGTGCTCCATCCTCAGAACTCTTTGAACTGTGTGCATTACAGCCATTATTATTAAGGAGATTTAAATAAACATTTTATCCATTACTGTATCCGAACAATGGAGTGGAGTTTAAAGTTAACTCAGAGACGAAGCAATTTCCACTCGGAGACCTCCAGCGATAATAAAGCGAAGCGAACATCCAAAGACCTCCGGAAACACGTAAATACCAACAAGAAAGAAAAAAAAAGGAGAGGGCATTGTTAATCGCCTCGAGTTTGACAATAACCCGGGAGCTCTTTGCTACGCCAACTAATTTGACTACGGTTTCCCACCCGTAATATCATCGCACATGTGCGCGTGTACCCCCAAAGGTCCTACGATCGTTTATCAACGAGGCAGCGCGCGTGCGGACAGCGAAGCCCGCACTTCCCCCATCCACCCGTGTGGCGAGAGGAGGATTGGGCGTTCCCTCAGGCAAAAGCGAACCAGAGAGCGAGCGACGGTAGCGCTTGGGGCGCATGTGATCAGTTCCATCTGGAACGATGTGAGAACCGCGCGCAGGTTCGGCCGAGTTTCCCGATTCTGCCCCTCCGCTTTCGTTTGTACACAGGTGAGCGGCGAAATCAAGGGGGATATCGTAATGGAGTGAAGTGGGTGGTGTGAAGGACAACTACCAGTGTCAGGGGTCACTTAATGGGGCCTTGAGGCAGACGGTGCGTCTATCGACTGACGGCTTCAAGGCCATGGGTACGACAGTCGGCTGCTATAACGGTGTGCTGATGTCTTACGGTTCGTATGGAGATCGGCGGATTTAATGGCAGAGGTAAGGTTCTTCGCGTTCTTAGATGTCATTACCTTCAATGCTCAGACACCTGTTAATGTGGGAGGGATGTTCTTAGGTTAAATGGATTCTGTACATCTTTCTTGCCAATCTTTCATTGGAAGGGATGTTCTGTTAGCAGAGAGCTGTTGGATCGTTAGATATGTGCTTGGTATGCATGTCTTCTGTTCCTCTCTCTCTCTATCGATCTACCCCTTTCTCTAATTGTCTATGGTACATGTATATTATCTTGCAAAACTATTGAAAAATTATGTAGATTAACGTATACTGAATAAAACATAAATATTACCAGTTGGAGACGTTCGTGGTCTGATTACAAAAGATTATGCAAGGCCATTTGTTTTGTTTGGAAAAATTCTTGCCACACCGTGTTCAATGATTCCACCATGTTTATATAAACATTGGAGGATATGCCTGTCCTCAACCGCCCTTGTTGTCAAAAATTTCATCCAGGAGCTTCAGGACAACTTCACCTCCTAGTGAATGCTCTAACCAATTCTCTAGATTTTTCTCTAAAAGAGTATTGGAAAATTTGAATCTTGCGAAACTCCAAATAAATGAAATAATAGAGCGAATAAAAATTCATCCTGTATATCCAAATGATGTTTTGTTTATTTATTTCATTCAATGTATTCCCTCAGTTTTGGAAACAAGTAGAAGTCGTTAACATTCAGTTTGGTTAACTGTGCTAGATTCTTAATAGTTCTGATGACAACTTTTGGTTGAGTTTCCGTGTTTTATGGACTTTTCTTGACTCCTTCAAAAGCCTATACGAAAGAAAGACATAAAAGGAGAAAAAGAATAAAAATTAAATTAGATGGATAGAAATTTCAAAATACCTGTGTTGTATGCAAAGGAGAATTTAAGGGTTTTCTATATTTCAAGATAATTGAACATTAGTTGTAATTGTAATTGAACATTAATTGAACAACAGTAATTGAACATTAATTGAACAACAGTAATTGAACATTAATTGAACAACAGTAATTGAACATTAATGACATTAGTGGAAGAAAGTGACTCCCAAGTCACTTTCTTCTCTCACCATCCCTGAAGTCTGTCTAGGTCACTCTGGAGAAGCTCTGCTTGGCCGTGATCATTAACTACTCTACCAATCTTTACATCATCTGAAATTTAACCCATCTATTGGATTCATGGAATACTGTTTCCATTAAATGTACAGCTTGGTCAGTATCCAAGGATGATATCCACAAGCTGATTAGTAGAATCTTCTCAATCCCAAGAGAATTTCTTCGTAGATTGCTGAAGGCATAGTCAACCAATTATTTCAAAATTCTTATCTTACTGTTTGGGTGTGAAATGACGATCCTCAGGTCTCAGTTTTTGTCTTTAAGAAAGTATCGGTGTGAACTGATACTTTTCTTGAGTTTTTTGAACTAGCAGACCAATCCAATTTATGAGTATTATTGATACACGGTTTAAAAAGTTGTAATATGTCTTCGTAGTCACTTGGAGCGTGCGAAGACATGCACCATTATAACTCCCAACACGGCAACGCTTCGTGTCACCATGCAATGATTGTGAATACGTGACTTGAAAGGAAACACATTGTAGTGGCCAGCACAGACACAACCTCAACCCAATTTAAAATCTTTTGAATGGATGGGAACTCAGAATTAGGGCAAAGCCAAGACGTTCCCCCTTTCTTTAATGGAGCTCTTGCATGCTTTAATGGAGTGTAGTGCCACCAGCTATCAGAAATTAGTTGAAAGTCTTCGATGCACAGAAACAGTCCATTAAAGGTAGTATCCATAAATGTGCAATGTAGTGGTATCCACAAATAGTGGCGTAATGATTGATTGGGAAAAACCCAAGCATCTGGAAGTAGTATCATGGGGAATGTTTTGTTGGTACGGACTGGGTCCATTGATACCGGTGAAAGGCCAATGTCATTCAGAGAGTTCTACTAAGTAAACTTAGTAGTAGTACTATACTTAGGAGTACTAATGCTTGGGCAAGCATGTCCAAGATCCTCTGCATTGACAAAAATGGAATCTTGGATCCATCATTTTCTGCTGGAATCTGGACATGCGTCAGTGCAATGGAAACATTCTAGTTCATCCCTAGCAAAGAAGTTGAAAGCTGTACTGACAGCATAGGTGATGTTTACTTGCTGGAACTGTCTGGTGGGGGGGGATTCCTCTTTGGCATTTTCAAAGGCCTGAAGGTACGGTAAATACTGAATGGTACTGTTCACTTCCAAGGGACCAAAATCTCAGCAATCGGCCTGAACTGTTGAGACGTGGAGTACTCTGCTATCGCATGAAAACCAAAACAAATTGTCATATTAGGACCACCAGAGAATATTTCTCATCTACCGTGTGTATTATGTCTGTAAATTGCTCTCTGGTCGGTTTGGCATGTTTTATGGACAAAAAAGCTGAATTTTTGGGGGTGGGGAAGCTGCCCTTGCTTAATACCAACTAAATGAGCCATTTAGTGAAAACGCCAATAAAAGTTCCTCCTCTTATCTACGGATTCCAATCCGAGCCTTTTCCACCCTGTGGCGAAGACTGTGATTATAATCACTATGCTGTTCGTGAAGACCATGGAAACATTATGCTGCATACCATAAGTGCAGCCCTCAGGGGTAACAGAGTTGATATAATCACCGTCCTCCCCACACCAGGTGGAAAAGACCCGAGTTCCAATCCCGTCAAGGATGTAAAGAATTTTATGCGCCTTTTTCATAAAGGGTTACTGGGTCTTAGACGAGGATAGCACGTTTTTTCATCCAGGAAACAAGCAAATCCATCACAGAAGACACGCAATTTACAGACATAATATGCTGAGACTTCACAGCCTCAGCTGCATTCATCCTTAAAACCACCATTACCTTTCAGTTTAATAATTCTGCTGATTCTGTTTTACAACTACCTTTGTAGTGTTCCTTTCCTGCTCTTTGGAAATACGTAGTCCTCAAAATCGTATGGAACCCAACAAACTTCTAAATTAATGGGAGTCTAAGTAACCAATGACGTTGCATTTTAAATTGGCGTGATCTTTAAACGACTCCTGGGTATTGTAATTGGAAAAACATGCTAATCAAATCCTTTCTGAACTGAAAATTTCTCAGAACAATCCAAAATCGTGATTTTTCAAACTAAAATTCTTCTTGACAGATACATCTAGAGGTTATTGTGATTGATCACTTCTCTTTTACTGAACACATACGAAATATTACACAAAAAGTCCAGATTTTTACTGCCATACCGCTCTGCATATTTCACTAGAACTGGGGATTATCAAGACCCTTCGGATGATTTACAAATCAGTCATATTCCAGTGACTATCTTTTCTGTTAGCCTACTTAATTGGATTTTGGACTTGGTAAGAGAAATTTTCAGTTGATTATAGTGGTTTAAGAAATGTGTTCTGAAAGGAGTTCATTAGCATGCTTTTACAGTTCTAATAGCATTGAGTCGTTCAATGATCTTTGCTAGTAGAGTCAAAGAAGTGATTATCCCATTGTATAAGGCAATGGTATGGCTGCATCTCGAATACTGTATACAGGTTTGGAAACTTCATTTTAGTAAAGATATAGAACTGTCGAAAAGGGTGCAGAGACTACCAACAAGATTAGTTAGGGCCACAAAGGTATATTCTTACCAAAACAGACTGGAGTTCTGTTAATTGAATTGCAATTTTTGGAAAACTGGCCTCTGTCCAAAGATTAAAGAATATGGTAAATAATTTACTGACTACCTAATAGAATTATTAGCTACATAAGCGCGAGTAGATTTTCTCCTGGACTGCTGTCATTCTTATTGACAAGACATGGTTGGCTAAATGCGAAATTAATCTTTCAACGTAAACTTTCTAATTCTGTTTCTTTCTTTAGTGGCGATCTGGAAACTTCGTATTCTCTTCTCTACCCGTTGCATGTTGATCCCCGTCAACCATTTGTCACTTATCACTAACTTTTCTCCTGGAACGGAAACTCAAGTACCATCTTCTGCCATGAAAACTTTAGTGCCCTTCAAATTTTTGCCAATCCAGTCTTGAAAATCACTGCTCGTCAACGCCATTGAGAACCTCTCTTCTGGTTTTCAAAACCAAACTGTATTTCATCAAATTATGAACTTTTCTCTTGCTATTTCTTCAGCAGCCGAGCACCTGCTTGAGTCTTCTTTTATCTGGAGTTCTTCTTCAACTGCTCTGAGTTCCTGGGGATCCTTTTCCAATTTTGTGGAACTTCGTTACTCCACTTTCAATTGGATAAAACAAGGACAAGATGTTGTGTTGTTCTCGTTTCATTCAGCAAAATCTGGTTCATCTCGGACTGAACTCGGGTTGAACAACTGTATAAATGTTTTTGGAGTAAATATTGAAAAATAAATGCTACGTTTAAGCTAGGTTCTTGCTTCCTTTTTTTAACCTTATTTTGTGACACATTGAGTTCCCAGTTTATTAAGCAATTGTGCCTAATAAATTGGGAACCGAATTAATTCTTTTCGATGATATCTTCTAAAAAGACATCGAACGAAGTTGTCAAGAATCCTGGCTCTTACTGCTGTAGACATACGATTTCTGTAAAATACGAAATGTATAAAAATAAAACAGATGTATTGATCAGAATGTTCCACCAGCCTTCCTATGTGCCAACGCTATGGATAAACTCGCCTAAAATCATCCAGTGAAGAGCATAATCTCCAGTTACAGATTATGCTTGTTACTGGACCAGTCTGTATCGACTCTAAGAGGATCTCGTGTGTTATAACTCTGTTTCCTTGACGCGGTAAAAATCGTCAGAAATATTTTTGAAATTTGGCAGAGAACCTGTTGAAATTGTACCTGTAGATTTTTGAGAAGAGACACTCTTTATCTAAACCTCTACTAAGGCGGTTCAGAACCGTTTCAATCAATTATTATTTCCACTTCTTTTGGACACAGATATATTCATTGGTCAAAAAATTAGAAAGTTTTATTGAGTGAAGGAGAGGCATTTTTTGTCCAAATTACAGCTGGTACGCGTCTCGGCATGGAGTCCATTAGGTGGGAGTCAAAGGAAATCTAGCTCCACTTTTAATCATCTTTAATCATTCGAGGCACATTACCATGTGCCTCGAACTATACAGATAGAATGTTTGTATAATGGGTAGTTGCCTTGTCGTCTTGAATGTATCCATCGCAATCTGAGTAAAATGAAGCATTGCAGAGTGAAGTTTCTCCAATACCATAGCGATATTCATTGAAGGTACAGCTTCTGACTGTATGAGCGGACTCAGTACTCACCAATCGAACATACCCATACCATGATACCACTCCAGCCGCTTGAGTGGTGGACACGAGACAGTCTAAATGCATGGCTTCACGAGCTCACGTCCACTTTCACTGTGGCATTGGTCTAAAAGGTGTAAATCGAGACTCGTCAGACCACGTGATCTTTTTTCAGGTGAAACAGTAGAAATACGACACCTTACCAAAAGTAGGGTTGCGTATTTCTATTATTTGAATCAAAGTGTGTTGATCAACCTTGTCCTTCGGCCGTTTTTTTTTTTTCTTAATGGCTTCAATGGATGCAAATGGGTTCCTTTACGTACACTTTTCAGTTTAGGGAAGAGAAAAAAGTCCCAAGGGACTAGGCCTGAAGAGCAGGGTGCACCTTTACACACACAGGGATTTGTCTTTTGGATAGAAACTGACGAATGGAGACGCGTTTTGTGCTAGTGCATTCTCGTGATGGAATCGTTTGTCTAAGATATTTTAAGTTAAAATTTGTAAGATAAATGTCCTTACCCGGTCCATATTTTCATCAGTTTTCATGGATACCTGACTGCCTGGTTGTTCTTCGTCTCCAACATTCTTTCTTCCTTCTAAAAATCTTTTAATGCCATTCTACCAGAATCAATTGATTAGTGTAATCAGGAGACAAAACATTGTCTCCCTGTTTGCTTCCAGTTGTAGAGGCGTTGACTCAGAAGTCATTCAAGTGAGATCTGAGGTTGGAGACGGAGTTTTCCTGCTGAGGTCCTGGATGTGTTATGAAAAAAATCGTATTTTAAACCTCTTTTGACGGTTCTCGATTGAAGATTATCGACTAACTTCACAGATTCTGACTCAACTAATAATACACAGGGAATTGTGTTTTCAGTTAGCTGGATAAAAGGGGGATAAAAGTGCCATAAGTCGTAATCAGCGAGTGGCTGCTCTTCATTTGCTGTCTTCTAGAAACAAGCAACCTCGAACAGGTTCTTTGGAAAATTGAGGCATATCTTATAGTTCTGCAAAAATAATAAATCTAAATTATTACCTGATAACTGCGAAATAGAAGACTTTCTATGATCATTGGTTGTTGTAAGGTTTTGGGAGAATCAGCAACTCAGACCATGTAATACGTCTGAATTGCGTGTGTTCTGTGGTCGATTTGCTGTTTGCTGAAACCGACTAACTCAGTCACATTGTGAAAAAGACCCATAAAAATTCTTCGCATCAATGATGGGATTCAAATTCAGGTCTTTTCCAACCGGTGCGGGAGGACAATGATTATACCAACTGCTCTACCCACGAGAGCTTCTAGGATGGACTAGCATATAAAGGACTTTATGGCTTGAGAGCTCAGAAAAGTGGTAACTCGATAAGTATATTTTAAAAAATCGATCTTTGAGGACCACAAAATCCACAGAGTAAGAGAAAAACCATGCAGTCCTCATCCGAGACCGAATAACCCAAACAAGTTGTGAAAGAAAGCCCATAAAATTACTAGGTTATTGACAGGATTCGAATTCAGACCTTTTACACCCGGTGTGGAAGACCTTGGTTATAACTACTGGGTTACTAGGGCTTTGTGGGAAGACTGAGGTAAGAGTCTATTACAAGTACATAAGATATCTTAGAGGTCTACTAACAAGTGATAGAAGAAGTGGTCAGGAAATTAAAAGAATGGAAGCTTTTCAGATGTGGAAGACGCTTGAAAGGATAAAATGAATAGAAGGAGGTATTAATACAATCATTTCTACGATGGAGGTCATAGTAAACTCTCTCAGAATCCTGTCTGTAATTAAAGACATAAGAAAACTCTGATAATTAGGAAACATTGTAATTTAGTTTAACTGAAATACTTGATCTAATACTGATAGTTTTAGCTAAGAATTACTGCGAATTAGGAGTATTGATCGATCCAATTCTCTTAAGGGAATTAAGGATTGGAAAGTTAGGAAATACTACAGTTAGAAAGTTGATAAGGCACGCTAATTAACTTAGAGATGTTATCATTATTAGCTGATTTTAAAGATTCAAATGAGTTCCTTTTCTCTTAGCGAATTCTGAATTATTCATGTTAGCGCATCCAGAAATTTCAATTAAATTGCTTGACTCAGAAAGAGGGCATTGGGAAATTTATATAAGATGTTTTAACCTGAGATTTCTTTGCTGTATTCACTAAACCGTTGCTGAACTTTTTAGACTCTTTGATAGTTTCTAGTCTCCTGGAACACCTTCCACAATTTTTGTAAATGTCCTCCAATATTTTCTACCATTTGGTCTTAAAAGTGGTGGCTAGTCCAGCTCTGTATTTTCACACTCAATAATTCAATTCATCCCAGAGGTTCTCTGTAGGATTGAGGTCAGGGTTCTGGGTCGGCCAATCCAACTTTTTGACACACAGGTCCTCAAATCGTCGGTCATAATGCGAGCAGTACGACATGGAGTATTGTCCTGCTGTACAGATATGGGCATGCCACGATGTCCCGCAACAATGTATGTAACCCATTACTGTCCAGTACCTCTAGACAGACCTCAGCATTGTCCAAAACAATGAATAGTCTCAAGCCTTAGAAAACAGCCACAGACCATCACGCTCCTCCGCCAAAGTTCATTCTCGGGATGATAGAATCGGGTAGATAACTTTCTTCGAGCATCCACCACACCCAGACTCTACCGTTATACTGGAAAACTGTGTACTGCGACTCATCCCCTCAAAACACCGCTTACCATTAGCCTACAGTCCAAAGACGGTGTCTGGCATTAGTTGGGGTGATCAGTGGCTTGGAGATTCTTGCATGACAGTGGTAACCGATATCAAGTAGCGTCCTACGCACTGTACTGATGCTGACACATGTCTGAATCATCTCACTGAGGTCCTATGCATGCGTCGACCTGGAGCTTGAGTGGAAGATCTATGGAATCCGTTAATTCCATAGATCGCGGCATCTTGCATTTCTAATTGTGCTCCTGGTTCCTCGAGGGCCCATGAGGATATTTATAGTGGTGTCTGACCCGTGGTGCTGGGTGGGAAGTGACCAAGTATCAACGGAGCGGTGTCTGATATTAATGGTAGGGCAGTGTATATACAGCAGAAGTATCCAGTGTGAATCCGCGAATAATAAGATGTATTATTTAGAAGAATGGGAAGATAATCTCTTTCTGATAATTTAATTTTTTAAGTGAAAACCCTCTCAAATTTTAAGTAAACTTCTTAAATATTTCTTTTCTTGCAAACTTAAAACTATTCCAATGTTCACTACGAGGGGATACTTACCTGACCATGTAAACAACGAGATGTTGACTAGTCCGCTACCCTTGGGATAGGATTTAATTGACGTTTCCCTGGAGGGTGTTAGGAAAACAGAGGCGAAAGAGGTTAGCCATGTTCCTTACGTATTGCTCTCTCTCTCTTGAACTTTTGTCTTGTTCCATTAGCCTTGCTATTTCCCCTTCGCAACCACCCTGAGTAAATTAGCTATAACAGGCACTACACAGTTTTCCTTTTCGCAATGTCTTGTACAAACTGAAGTGTAAATTATTTCCTGCGTGTCCTTGTCTTAATTAACAAGAAAGCAGTCTTTTAATAGGAGTGATTGATTCCTCCAGTGGAGAATAATTTTAAACTAAACATGGTCTCTTCATTTGGTGATGAGAAAACAATGCGTCTTTAAAATTTCCTTATGATGAAATAATAACTCGGAATAATTCTCAGGGGAACTCCTCCTACTCCCTCCACCTGAAGCTAGCTAACTACAGCCTCGATAGATAAAAGCCTTTAGAAATTCCTGCAGTCCACGTGGGACTTAAACTCAACTTCTCGAAACGAATGACGAGTGACAAAACCACTGTATCATCATGGAGGAGTTGATGGGAAATGGACTTTGTTGTAGTATGTCAATTAGAGTGCGCAAGCCAGTTAAATATATAGGCCTGTAATCTATCCATCTCCCGAGGGCAGTAATACAATCGTTGAGCAAAGATACAGTGGTGACCAAAATATAATGCAAGTTACAACCGTTCTGTATTTTGAAATGCAGGTATCCAAATACTTTTGGCAATGTAGTGTATTTCCATTTTTAAAAATTTTCTCTCTTCAATGGTAGAAAATTCAGTAAAGATTTTAACCCTTTAACTAATCATTAAACTAGTTCATAATATCAGTCCTTTTAAAATCATTTACCAACCTCTGCATCCGCCATTACAGACAGATATCGGTGGAACAAAATCCTCCATTAATGGACTTATTTACCTTACAAAAAATTCCATCCACTGCTCTCAGAGATTTGTAAACAAGGCATCCAATTTTGTGATGTCAATGGCAGATCTGTTTTCTTCTACGCAAACCACATTGCTACATCGACGAGTATCTAAGTAACCGGAAATTACATTGGTGTGCTTGCAGGAAACACAGGGATGCTTCTAACGACAAGAAATATGTGGTCCAGTAATCTTTGTAGCTACAGAAACAGGGGTTAGTGGATAGGGAGCAGGTCAGCTGTAGAGATGGTACAGTGGATTCTTTTTCTTTTAAGAATGAAAGAAAAGACATCAGAGAGGTAGACATTAATTTTAAAAATAATCCAAACTATCAGTCCTATTGTGTTATAATCCTATTAACCATAAGTGCCTCTGGAGAATGTATACTAGCTTATCAAAAATATGCAGACAACGCTCCCAATAAAGATTCGGACCTGAATCTGAATGTGGTCCAATAAAGCGCCAAAAAAGCTATCAGGCATCAGTATCTCTTGTAGTCCAATATTCTGGAAGATGATTGAGATATGGAGAATTGGGAAGACACGGTAGATGTTGGAAATATTGGGAATGTTCCTCGAGCCATTCAGATACGATTTTTGAAAGGCGAATAGTTGCCTTGTCGTTTCGGAAAAATCAATCTCAATACGGGTAGAAGTGATGCATCGCAGGTTGAAACTGAAGATGATACGAGAATAAGATATTTATTGGAGGTAAGCTGACCTTCTGACGGTATGAGCAGACCCAATCCGTACTGGAAGAACATACCGGTTACCACGATACCACCTCCAGTCGCTTGAATGGCGGACACGAGACAGAAGACTGGATGCATAGCTTAATGAGTTCATTCTACACTTTCATCCAACCACTGGTGGAAAAAAAGTATAAATTGAGACTCGTCACACCACATGATCTTTTTCCACTGTTCAACAGGTCAATCTTGTCGTTAGCGGCACCAAACTGGATTCAAATCTAAAGAATTAAGCTGCCAGGGTAGGTATAAATCTTGGGAATGTTTCTCGAACCATTGAACACAATTGTTGCACAGTAGATAGTTTCTTGCAAGGTCGATTTTTTCATGATCATAACACCATGCGTTGTCGTCTTGAAAGAATCCATCGCATTTTCGGGTCCAGTTGTTCGAATACGACGGAAATATATTCATTGGAGGTAACAGAGTGAACTTAATCTGTACCAACACAATGTACCCCAATACCACAATGCTATGTCCAGCAGCTTGAGTGGTGGACGTGAGATAGTCTGGATGAATGGTTTCATATGGTTCAAGTCACACTTTACCCTACCATTGGCGCAAATGAGTGAAAATCGGGACTTGTCAGACCGCATGAATTTTTTCCACTGCTCCAAAGTCCAGTCTTGGCGTTGTCGGGATCAATCCACTGGATTGGAGGCAAAGAAAAAGAAACAATATTCAATTCAGTCAACACATGGTGCAAAAAAAGTGAGATTGGTTGGAAGGAAAGATGTTGACAGTATATAAGAAAAGTTTCTTTTATCTAAAGGGTTGTTTACTGTTCATTTTAAATTTCAACTAATCCGATAGAATTAGAGAGCCTATGAAAATTTAAGGAACCGTTGGATAAGTATTTGAATGAACTCAGGTGAAGAGATTTTCTTTAATTTTTTGAAGGTTGGTACAAAGAAGACAGGCTTATTTTCTAAATATATCTGGCTTCTTTCCTTCATTCTATCTTCATCAGTTCTAATATAAATAAACAACAAAATTTCTTCAGACTTGTGTACGCATCTTCTAAAAAAACAGAATTTTCGATCAAATTAAGTTACAGTTTCTTAGATATTTTTCTAATGTCAAAAGTTTGAAGAAACTTGTTTAGGTAAAAAAAATTACCGATATGTCTTTTAGGTGGGACTAATGAAGACATGAAGTGTCTTTTGGTTGGGTAAATTATACGCTTTCTTAAGAAGTTAATTTGGTTAGGGATGCTGAGACCTCAAACTTAAGATGGGAGGGGGAAACAAGTGTATTGATGTCTTTGTCTGCCACTCTAGCATAATTAACTCTAAGTGTTTCTATGATATGTTAAATGAAGACTAATAACCCCAAAGATAAAACCTTCTGACAGATTCTAAATTAAAAACAACCAACAAAATTTCACAAAAAGTAAAATGAATCACACAGAAAGTTTGAAGTCAATTATAAATTCTATGTGAATTTTTTAGGATTATTACAATGTATCTTAAGAGAAAGAGATAGAAGAAATAAAGACACAGAAATCGAGATAGAAAAGAAGAAAAAACGTGTATAAAGATGGAGGAAGGAGAAAAAAGAAAGCATAAATGTGAAGAGGAAAAAACAATAGAAAAGAAGAAAGTACGTATATAAAGATGGAGGAAGAAGAAAAAAGAAAGCATAAATGTGAACAGGAAAAAACAATAGATAAAGGAAAGGGAAAACTACAGATTAAAGGGAACAGAGAGAGAAAGAGAAGAATTCCTCGCTTGGTTCAACTTTAAATATTTCTGTGCATGCGCGTAATATTTAAATGGAAATTATTTAATAATCAGCCCTCGTACAACTCAACGTACTTCATATTTTTAAAAATGGAAATTACGTTGATTATTGGAGACAGGATGCGTATTAAGAGAGCCTGTTCAGAACAAAGTTAATGAAGGGATGGCATACTGAATTCGAATTAGGCATGGCGATTACTCCTGAATATAAAATACCCGCAGTACACTCTTCAAATGCAATGTCTGGAGCAGGAAAATTCCCCGTATTTCAATCAGAAAACTTTTGTTCGAGGCAAACAGCATCTAGCGTGATGCACGCTATTAGCTCGTGCCCGTGACCTCCACTCCCTCTCAACCATCACAACGTCTATAAGAATATAATTGCTGAGATAGATAAAGGATAAACAGGCAGAGAGAAAGCGAGGACCTTCCATAGGCAACATTTTCATCCGTTGTTGTTAAACCACTACCCCTGTAAATCCATCTTCCTCACCAAACACCACAATACTACAGTGAAGCCTACTTTATGGATTTTATTCGAGTGTTCTGTGGGGGTGGGGCGTATTTATGTGGGGTATTATTGTTTTTCTTGGTTGCCCTAATTTTCTTTATATTTCAATTATTATAATTTATCCCCTTTTTTTTTATATGTATATCCCCGTAGTCCAATCCTCCCACTTAGCATCTGACTTGTTTGTTCTCAGAAGATTACCTGACTCGTAGGGGACCTTAATTATTTTAAGTATTTCTCCACAGGATTGGCTGAGTTTCGGAATGACAGACTCCAACACTTGAATGTAAAATAAAACAATGTTTATTAACATATCATACAGAAATTAGCAATAGTATTTGGCCAAACTATATTTGGCTGGTGACTTGTTAATTCATTAACCTTTATATGTGTAAATATCTTGTTCAAACTCAATTGTCTCATCATCAGATAGTCTATTCTAATACACATTATTATTCATTATGACATGGTGTCTCTTCATGTTCTTTACAGGGACTTCAATAGGTCGTGTCATACACCTTACATAGATTCTTCCCACTCTTCTTCTGAACAGTCTGTATAATAAACCAACAACTACCAGCCAATGAACTGGCTCACAAAAACCTTCAGAGTTCGTGTCTCAATTTGTAAAAAAAATTGCATTTATTCAATTAGACACCCTTTCTGCAATCAGGTCAACAGGAAATATTAATCAATTCAATTTAACATTACCCTTCTGAACAGTTAATCCTCTATACCTTTATATATCACTTATTAATTAGCCCCTACTCAAATCAGAAATACTCTCCACAAATCAACTCATAATAAATTGAAATTTCAACCTTTAATTTCATATATATTATAAAAACCTTTCTCAACTTTAAACAATTCTCAGTTATCTATTATAATCACTCCTTCCAGCAAGCATATATATATGAGGAGCTTCACTTCAAATTATAGGCTACGTCCGTCTTAAATACCTTACACTTTTATTCATATTTTCATTACTTAAACCTCCCTCCTTAACCATATATGTCTAGTTATCTTAAAGTCCTCTCCTTAATAAATTAAGTACACCTATGTCGGTAAACTCTCTAGCACTTACGTGTTAGGCCTGGAACTTCCCTCTCTGCTCGGCTTCCTTTCATATCGGTCATTCAGGTACTGGAATGCGGGGGCGCTCATTTGGGGATCTCGGTGATTTATGGTGTTCCCTACCGGGTACTGCACGGCTGGAATCAATCAGTGTTGCATACTCTTTACAGGTCAGCATTTCTTCTTCCGTGGATAGAGGGGTTTTTGAGTAGGTCAATGGTTCGACCACTCATTCGACTGGCTTTGCCTATATAATTCTCAGGGTGTGATTCTTCCTCACTATGGCTTCCATGTTTACAGGTGAACATTCCTACTGGCTGTCGGGATATGCAGAATTTCTATCACTGCTTCCATCTACCTCAGGTCTGCAGCTATCACCCAAACTAGACTGCTGCTCTGCTTTGTATCGTTCTCCAACTCCTTCAAATCATCCTCCAGACCGCTCCGAAAACTTCTTCCGATTCTCACGAAGACTTCTTCCGAATCTCACGAAAACTTTTTCAGAATGCCACGAAAACTTTTCCAGAATCTCCCTCTCAAAATTCCCTCTATTTTCTTCCTGGCCAATAGGAGATCTGCACATCCTTTTTCCTGTGTTCTCATTTGTCTCCTCTCCTCTTCCGTGGGCGGGTCTTCTTTATTCTTTGTGCCCCAACTTCCGTGGACCTCGCACATACCAGAACAATCCAGAAAGAGAAGCGGAAGTTCAGGTCAACTGAGAAGCGTCACAGCTCCTCCCGTGACCTCACGCGCGCACACCTGGTGACGTCGCCCACCTCTAATAGCGTTTCACCGTGAAATCTTTAACAGGGCCAGCTTAAGCACTCTTGGCCCTTTCTATGGTGCATCTGCCTCTGTCTTAATGGGGGATTTGTCATGGTATATTACTTTCACTGACTCGTCAAAGAACTTCCATACAAACAAGCTACAACTACACAAGGAGTGACTGGAAGGTATTTTTGAATTCCAGTGCTACTTAACCCATGTTGTTTTTACCAGAAAACCACTATTCGTACTACAGTTAAATTCTCATAATATTTAACCATTTTTATTAATTAATGTAAGGACGGGTCCTTACAGTTCCTATATTTTTGACAACAGTCAGTAAATAACATTTATGTGTTCCCTTGCAGTTTACAACTTAGCTAACTCTTATTTACAATGACATTGTAGTCATTGTATGAGCGAAACAACCATTTTTTAGTTTGCAAGCAAAGCTACAATTTCTAGGAGAAAAATTTCTGTCTTACCTATCCATGGTACAAGTGATAAATACTCCCACAGTGCCTCCATGGGTTGATAAGCCTTTTGAAAACCACACCTCGTGCTGGCTGCGATAACATACCGTCCACATAATTGTCCCCTTGAGACTGACAAGCATCTAGCATCCCTTATGGACTTCTGGGCCAACCGTTGGCTATTCAACACACATCCTCTTCATTCTAATTGTAATTCCGCTCTCAGAGGAGGAAAGTAGGCCCTTCGTTGTTTTCTTCAACGCTCCTTCTATTTTTATTCTTTTGCTTGAAGTTATCTATCAATCTGTATGAAAATTTTAGAGAAAGTTTCATGCATAGGCATAAATTACACATATAGAATGTGCCCTTATAAGTAAGATTTAATATTTTTATAACTATCATCTTCATTTTCAGATCGTTCTCATCAATTCCCTGTTATTTTCCGTTTTAATTTTGTCTTCAAACCATTTATCTTCAATTTCCATCTTCACTTTTATCTTTAATTCTCCATTTTGATATTCATTTGCATCTTAGAACTCCATCCTAATGATCATATTTACATTCATCTTCAATTGCTGTTTTCGTCTCAATTTTAACTTTGACGCGATTTTATTATCATGATATTCAAATGTTATTTTAACTTAATTTTTGTATATAACTCTTTAACTTCATTTTGTTTTCGCTCTCCATCTTTATCTGCATCGTCAATTTCCATCCTGATTTTCATTTTCATAACCATCTTCAACTGTTGCTCATCTCATCTTCAACTCTACATCTTCAATACTTTCGTTATCTTCAACTCTCCATAAGTCCAGCTCTCTACCTTAAATTTTATGCTACCTTTCCATTTTTATTTTGAATTTTCATCTCTCCATCTTCATTACTCTCATGATTTTAACTCTCCATTTTAATTATTTTAATTATCTTTAACTCTCCATCTGCAGTACTTTCATTATCTTCAACTCTCCATAAGTCACTTTCTATCATAAATTTTATGCTACCCTCACCACCTTTATTTTGAATTTTCGACTCTCCATCTGCATTACTTTCATTATCTTCAACTCTCCATAAGTTCGACTCTTCCATTTTATGCTACACTCTTCATCTTTATTTTGAATTTGTCTTTCATTCGCTGTCATTCTCTTCATTTAGTATTCATCTCTCAATCCTTATTTTCAATTTCATTCCATTATAACCTTCATTTTCCTATTCATTATAATTTTACCATTGATATTAATGTTAATCTATTGTTTATCCATTTTACAAATCGACCATCTACGATGAATCGATTCATGGGCACAAAAGATGGAATTGGGAACTCCACCAGCAGAAAGAAACCAGTCAAAACCTGCATGGAGATGAAAAATGAACTTGGTTTGCCATTCTGTTAATGAATTCACTGAGCTTTGAGAAAATTTCTGGAATTTTTGAAATAGAGTTTGTGATGGAAGCTCTTCTATAACAACTACGATTACAAGACACAAATCTTTGAAATCTTGTAGATTACCAAACATACTGCGAAAGATTTATGGAGCACAGTATAGTATTATTGTACCTTAAATGGTGATTCTGAGAATAAAGGAATAAATCGAAAAAAAGATACGACAACAGAGAAGAAACTGTAAGATGTACCTGCTGTATGGATCCAAAGAAAACGTGGATTACAACAAATATATAACTTGGCAACACTGCCATATAAATGTGATTATCAGAAACTGATTCAGAAAGAAAGATTTGTTGAAACTTGGAGAAGTAAGGGTACGTTATGCGTATTGTCTTTCATTCGCCTAAGAAGTGACTCAAGGAAAACAGACTAACAATCGAATCAATAGTAAAGTTAATAGTGTTTGAAGTTGGACAGTAAGAGGGTGCTGATTGGGGCCGGTGTTTGGACTGGTTTGGAAGAGAGAGAAAGAGAGGTAGATAAATTATAGAGCCCATTTCAGAAGAAGTGTCCATGGAAATATCTACTAAAATCATGCAGCAGAAACAGAACTTCTATGAGACGGAGAGTGAAGAAACTTTCTAAGAGATGGGTCATTAATTAATCTGACTTCACTCTTCTGAACGGAGTCTGGAAGCCTGAGAGAGGTCATTGGAGCACTGCCACAGTGTGGGAAAAGCGTCTATTAATTGAATGGATTGCAGAGGGATGAGCGAATACATTAGAATCATGAATTACCTTCGAATAAATTATCACGGAAGCCATGAACACATAAATACCATTAAGAAAGTACAGCAAGAGGAGGAACATTCTGGGATGGATGAATACGGAGCTGACGAGTATAATATAGTAGAAAAAGACAGCGTGGGAAAGTTACAAAGCGATGAAAAGTAACGCAGCATAGAAGAGCTACAAGTTGATCTGTAATAGTACCACAGATAAGGTCAGTGAGGTCGAGGCTCAGTATGACAGAGCAGTGGCTAAGAGAGCAAAGAAGAGGGACAATGAGTTTCTATCTATGTAAATAAAACAAAGAATAAAACGAATCGGTTGAACCCTTGTACACTTGGTGTGAGAAAGTCTTAGAGAACACAGCTGATGGTGCTTATGAATTGAATAGGCGATTCGCATCAATCTTTGTTGGCGATAGACCCTTTATGCTGAGGAGAAGATACGAGTGAGGCTGAACCATTTCGAAATTACAGATGACTGTTTATTAGAAAAACTTTTCAGCTTAAAGACAAGTGAGGCTCCTGCAGTTGATGGCATATACTCAATAATTTTTAGGTAGGCGGCAGAAAGTGTATTAAACCACTGAGGTTAATTATTAGTATTAGTATTAGTAATGGCCGCATGGTGCAAGAAAGCCTATGGCTTATGCTGCACCAGCCAAAAAAAAAAAAAAAAAAAAAAAAAATCCGAACAAAACAATGATAAAAAAATAATAATAATAAATAAATAAATAATAATAATTAATAAAAAAAGGAAATTAAACCTATCATCCTATGCGCTTCGCTTACCCGAAAGTACTATCCAGATGACCTTTGAATCTCCCCAAACTGTCGGCCTCTACCACCCATGAAGGCAACTTATTCCAGTAATTTATAACTCGCTGGCTAAAATAAAACTTCCTGCAGTCCAATCTAAACATTTCCCCCCGTAACTTGAATTTATGTCCCCTAGTTCTAGCATCATTTATAATCTTGAAAAATTTGTCCTCATTCATTTTACTGATGCCTCTCAGAGCCTTAAACACCTCAATCAAATCTCCTCTGCCGACCGGGCTAGCTGGGTGGGTCAAGTGCCTGCCTAGCAACCCAAAGGTCGCGGGTTCGATTCCCGCCTCGGGCTTGGATCAAAGTACTGCAAAAAAACCTTGGGAGGTGCATTATGGCCACAGAAGCCTATGCGCCAACAACTACCAAAAAAAAAAAAAAAATCTCCTCTAAGGTGTCTAGTTTCCAAACTCTGCAACCCACATATTCGAAGTCTTTCTTCATAAGGACGCCCTTTTGCCGATCTCACCAGCCGAGTTACCCTTCTTTGCACCCTTTCAAGAAGCTCCATGTCTTTCTGCAGGTGCGGTCTCCATACTTGAACACAGTATTCCAAGTGTTGTCTAACATAAGCCTTATATAATGGGATTATCACGTCCCTATCTCTACTTGCAAAAGTTCGATAGATCATCGATAGGACACCATGGGCCTTCCTTGCAACCTGTTTACAATGCTCAGAGAATTTCATGTCTGACCGTATCGGAACACCCAAGTCCCTTTCCTCCAGTACTGGGTTTAGTTGAACTCCACCAAATAAATAAGTTATTTTGGGATTACTGTTTCCCAGGTGTAATACCTTACACTTTGTTGGATTAAAGCACAGCTGCCATTTTTCTGACCATTCCTGAAGTCTATCTAGGTCTCTCTGAAGAAGCTCAGCTTGACAGTGATCATTAACTACTCTACCAATTTTAACATCATCTGCAAATTTAGACATCACGCCCTCTATCCCTTCATCAATGTCGTTTATGAAAATTAAAAACAACAGTGGTCCTAATACTGATCCTTGGGGAACCCCACTTCTTACATCAACCCAATCTGAGGAATAGCCATTTATCACAACCCTCTGCCTCCTGCCCTGAAGCCATCCTTCTATCCATCTAAGGATTTTCCCAGTGATTCCAACCTGTTCCAGCTTATAAAGCAACCGCTCATGTGGGACTGAGTCAAAAGCTTTGCTGAAATCTAAATAAACAATGTCGAAATTATTCCCTAAATCCAGCTCGTGAGTGACCCTTTCGAAATAGCGAACCAGATTTGTTAAACATGATTTTCCCTTTACAAAACCATGCTGAGTATCGTTGAGAATTTCAATTCGATCCAAATGATCCTGAATTCCACCCTTGATCATTGCCTCCATGATTTTCCCTACTACTGAAGTCAGACTGACAGGTCGATAATTTCCAACTTCACTTTTTAGAGCCACCCTTATGTATGGGAGATACATTGGCACTTTTCCAATCCAAGGGAATCTCCCCAGAGTCTAGTGATGCTCGCATAATTAGCCTCAATGGTTCAATGAACTCGCTTGCCGCCTCTCTTAAGATTATAAGATTATATTCCATCAACTCCAGGAGCCTTACTGGTCTGTAGGCTCGAAAGTTTTTGCATTAAATAATCTTGCGAAATTTCAATATCATTAATTACATATTTTTAACTTCGCTCCCACAATTTCCCATTGCCACAAAAGGCTTTTCATTTGTAAATATCGATGCAAAATAACTGTTGAGTTCATCTGCAACGGCAGCTGGTGTATTTATTACTATCCCCTTTCCCTTACGTAAAGGTCCGATCTGGTTTGTCCTAATTATGAGAACATCTTTGGACTCGGGAGAAATTGCTTTGGATTGGGGAACTGCCAATGAATCTGTATTGCATAAAGGCGCTTCTATGACTGAAGTCGGTAACTACAGATCAGTTCTTTTGTCTTCAATCGTTGGAAAATTCTTAGAGGCAATGATTAAGAGTGCAATCCAGGGACATTTAGAGAGAAACTACATCTGAAGGACACATAACTTGGTTGTTTTAAGAGAAAATCATGTTTTTCTAACCTATTAAGCTATTTTTATACAGTTACTCCTGGGCTGCATGTGGGGAACAATTTTGACATTATTTATTTAGACTTTAGCAGGTGAAGAATGAATCCCTCGTGAGAGATTACGGTATCAATCGGAAAATATTGGGATTACTGGAAAGATTCTAAGATAGACTGCAGAGAGAGAGAGAGATGGTTGTGATTAATGAATATTCTTCAGATTGGTATTAGGTCAGAAGCAGGGGTTTCCCCAAGGATCCGGTCTTGGACCACTGTTATTTCTGATTTTTCTAAATGATACCACAAAGAGATAAAGGGCGTGATTACAAAATTTGCATACGACTTGAAGATGGGGACAGTCGTTAATGATCAGTACCGTGCAGTGTTCCTTCAGAATGGCTTTAGCAGGCTTCAAGAATGGTCAGAAAAGTGGCAGCTATGATTTAATGAAGCAAAAGTCAAGGTCTTAACACTTGGGGAAACAGCAACCCCAAATTACTTATACACTTCGTTGAGTTGAATTAGAACAGTAGAGGAAGAATGGAATCGGAGTTACAGAGAGAGGTTAAGCTTTCTGAGCAGGGTAAACAGGCGTCCAGGAAAGTCCATGGTGTGCTGTCGATGATTAATCGAATATTATCCTGTAGAGATAGAGAGGATGTAATCCCACTGTATAAGGCAATTGTAAGACCACATTTGGATTTATGTGTTCAAATATGGAGAACTCATCTGAAAAAAGATATTGAACGCCTGGAAAGAGTCCAGAGATGGGCAACTTGAATGGTGAATCAATCAGCAGAAGGACAACGACATGAGTCAGGACTTCGATTATGTGGGCTACAGAGCTTGGCAACCAGACACCATAGAGGGGAACTGATTAAGGTATATAGGACTCTGAGAGGGGTTAGTAAAACGAATTAAGGCAAAATTTTCACTGTTATAAAGAATTCCAAATGTAGGGCCTTATGATCAAATTACAGGCGAATGAATTTAAACTAGATTGTAGGAAGTTTTCTTTTAGCCAGCGAATCGTTGATTACTGGAACAAGTTTCCTCCGCAGGTAGTTGAGGCTGACAGTTTTAAGAAATTCAAAGTTCAACTGGAAATCTACGTGAGGAGTGAAGTACATAATCTGCATTTTCTTATTTACTCTTTTTGGGCCGGTGCAGCAAAAGCCTGTGGCTTCGTTGCGTTATATGGCTAATATTAAATCATGAGAAAAGAATGCAGAAGTAACTGAACCTTGCAGGAACAACGTCATTAGTGGTGAAGTTAGAAAACAGAGAGCCATCTACTATCACCTGCAGTGAAAGTTTATCTAATTAGAAGACCTTAATGCCAATGGAGATCAAAAGCATTTGAAATGTGAAGAATATTTGCTTGTTTCTCCAAACTTTTCCATTGAGTTTGTCCATAGATGGATAACATAAACCAGTATGCAATTGGATCGACACTGACGGAATCTATACTGGCGATGATTGCTCATATGGAAGGATCTAAAAAGTTTAGGAGTTGGCGAGTAATGGCTTTCTTCATCACTTTAGAAAGAATAGAAGTGCGTGCGATGGGATGATAATTGGATGGGAGGAATTTGTCTCTATTTTTAGAATCTGGCTGTATATGAGCAAATTTCCAAGCAACAAAAGGAACATCAGTGGAATAGGAAAGTGCAAAAAGATGACACAGAACAGAAGTAAGCTAAGGAGCAGGTTTTGAGAACAATTGGAGAAATACTATTAGGTCCTGAGGCTATCTTGTTATCAACATTGTTCGAAATTCTATTGACATCCTTTTGAAGGAAGACCACGGGAGTCATTGAATGGAGTGTGCGGGAAATAGTAAGAGGTGGGTTACCAAAATCTTCACTCTAAAAGGTACAAGAAGCAAGTTTTCTAGTCTTGGTCTGTTCTAAATCTGTTTTGCAAGCTTTGTTTAGGCAGAAAGTGAACTTGGAGATTTGGACGCAAGCCAATTGCGATATGCAACATTCTTATCCTGACCAGCCTTAGCATATTTATTGGAAAACCAAAGTTTAGATAAATGAAGAGGTTTAAAGGTGGAGTGTGGTGTGATGTGAGCAAACATTGATATCAGAAGATTTAACTCAGTAATCTAACAAATAAAGAAGAATAGAAAACTCGCAGGTCATCCCATTTTGTATTTTTGTAATGCCAAACAACAGGAAGCAGAGAATGGTCACGAGAGAAAGGCTTCCATTTGAGAAGAGATTATCACCAAGTTGTGCTTTGAGTCGTCTAGTAGACCACTGGCCTTGACCATATAATTGGAAGGTTTATTTGTGAGAAAAAGACCGAGAGTGTTGCCTGTGTTTAGTCGGTATTCTTATAGGTAAACGAAGTATCTGAGAGAATTCATTAGTAATTGCAAAAGCCTCAGCATCTCGACAGCTGGGTCCGTGTGACCAGAAAAATGGAAGCCAGCTGGAGTTGCAAGCATTAAAATTACCAAGGAAAATTGCCTCACTGTTAGGTAAATTGGACTGCAAAAAGTCATATTTCAAAGAATGGAGTCAAAGAGTTTTAGAGAGCTGTATCCTCTAAATGTAAGGAAGATTGGATTTCGCCATGATATCCACCATAAACTCAAAAGATCAATCACTCTGCATGACGATGCTGATGTAAGGAAGATTGGATTTCGCCATGATACCTACCATAAACTCAAAAGATCAATCATTCTGCATGACGATGCTGATGATCATCATCATCACACGATGGTAATCATATTGCGGGGCATATACAGACCCTATTTATTCTTTCACATTCAAGACCAGGAACAATTCAATTCCTGATTCGGCCTGATTTAATTCCTGATTCAACCATCCTTTATAACATCAGATAGAGCAGATAAACAGTATTCATATATCAAGAAACTAGAAACACTTTTATATTAAATTAAATATTATTTTTTATTAAATATTTATTTGTTTTCTTTTTCATTCCATCCAGAAATCCTCTCTAAATCATTATTTCTCAACATATCAAAGTCACACGATAGTTTGCAATATCTACCAGACATGGCAGAGATGCACATTGCATCTTAACCAATTCTATAGATTTCTTCTGAGATATGAAACCACCTAAATATCATGTTTCCAAAGTAGGTTCTTTCTTTGCAAACATTCCACCAGGGATCCGTGACTATACTTCTGTGTGAGGTTAAGGCTGGAATCTTTGATACGCGATAGCTTTTAAAATTCTTTAGGTGCCACAAACTTCTTTTCAGAAATCGAAATATTGAGTTACGATGCAACTTCTCTTCTTGATAGCTTCTGCGCCCAAAGGGAAGTTCAGAGTCCCCTTTATAATTCAAATTAATTAACCCATTTAAATTAATGAAACCCGCGACCTCGGTAATATAAAATTCTTTAGGAAGGAATGAAAACTTTGTGGATTTACGAGTTACGCTTTTTATTTCCTTCCCTTTTATGCAAATATCTGAATATTTTATGTCAATGAAAGAAGATTTAAAATACAAAGTCCATAATTTGAATTCGTATTTCGCCTTTAAATTAATGGATTTAATTCTTCTATAAATTCGCACGTTCTCCTTCTTATATAAATCTTTTAGTTATGTTATCTTCACTTCTTAATGGATTTTTCTGTGAAAGTTAATACATTTCTTTGTTTTGAGTTCTAATGGTCACCATAAATTATGGACAGAGTTGTATAATTGTTTCTAATACCGTGGGTCATCCACAGTAAGTCATTTTAATGATACATTGCCTTATCAAAATACACTGTTGGACTAAAGTTATAGTTCCTTGGGTGATCTTATGAAAAAGGCCAGCCATTTCTGGAATATACAAATTAGCTCAAGGGTTCCTGAAAATCAGCATCCAGAAGAGGTGGTAGGACTTAACAGGGAGTATCTGAGACATCATGACAATATGGGCTAATGCTCCATCAACGAGTATTGAAGATATCTGTGATTTTACTCGCTGCTGCCCTTGGATGTTTTGCTTGAATCCTGATTTGTTTTCCAGAATAACGATTTCACAATTCATCTAGTAATTATTTTTATGCTAAGTATTCCTTTATTGTCCACAAGTTTACATTTCTCGATACGTACACTGCCATAAAGATAAATGGTAGCAATTTATGTTAATAGTCAGGAACACTTGTGGATTCGAAACCCCATGGGGTTGAATAGGTTATTACAAACTCCCTAGATGCCTACATTTCAATCTTCTCATCTTTCCTGAGAGCTATTCTCCAAAAATACCCGAGTAATGATGATTGCGGAGGGTTGATGTCAGATGTTCCCAGGAACATGTCGAGAAGAGTGTTCTTGTGACAGAGACAAGAGAGTAACATTAGTAATTGAACTACATCATGAAAACAGACCTCGAACAGGAGGCAGAGGCACTTCCTCTCCTTCTATCGATTGTTCTGTTGAACTCCTTTACAAAATGGCTCACGCCCATTAAGATCATTGCAGCGAAGAACATATTTAGATCTGCTCTTAATGAACTATTCTCAGCTAACCCCATTCCTTTGTAAGCAAAGGAAACGAAAGTGTGAGAGATTACAAATATTTTAAAAACCTTGTATTGGAGGGGATTAAATGACTCAAGAAATGCTGAAGTTATAACTAATTGTACTCTCCTTGAATGACCTTTCATGACCTCTGAGAGAGAAAGATGTCTTTTAACACAGAAAAAGTTGGAAATGGTACATTCAGCCTTTCTGAGGCTGGAAAGTTTAGTAGATTGGTTTATTTATGATGCAACTTAACCTATTTTATATAAAAAGCAATCCTTTAATAAAATCTATCAAAACTTCTTCTAAAAACTTGCTTATGTCTTCATCTCTACTCCGAACAATTCTTTGGTTACAAAACTAAATTATTGTGGATTGTAAAGAAAAATAAACAAGCCATCCACATTCTCTTGCGTTTCTTCTTGAGCATCACCTGTTTTCTGAGAAAAATTTCTCAGGTGTTCTAAGCACAAAGGTACGTTGTGGTATTGATGCTCTTAGCGTTTCTTCTCAGTCTAGAGCAGCAAGCTGCCAAATGTAGAGAGAGAGAGAGAGAGAGAGAGAGAGAGAGAGAGAGAGAGAGAGAGAAAGAGAGAGAGAGAGAGAGAGAGAGAGAGAGACACTGAATTCCTATGAGGAATTCAGTATCTGTCTGCACAGTTGGCAGCAAAAGAATCGTCACCATGGATACCAGCCATCTGCATTATAGCACGAGAAGGGTTTCAAGTGGTTATTACAGCATCTCAATTATACTTTGTGGTAGACGTGTTAGATGTTCCAGTATTACCGATATTCTAAAAGTTGGTTTAACATTTCTGTTTTCTTAACGCTGTTTGGACTTTGTATTAACAACGTTATAAAATTTCATCAAATTAAGAACTGTAAAATAAGATTAATTACCGAAGGTATCTGTGGTTTAGGATGACTGCTAATAGAGTAGTTGGAAAATATTCAAAATATTTAAATTAAGTATCAAAGGTCCCAGAGGTGAGCCCTGCGGGACTCCGTAGCATAATTTAAATAAGTACAATTCAGTTTAATCTAAAATAACTTCAGTGTTCCTCTTTTGGATAAATAAAAGACCAGTGGTGATTGAACACCTTGCTATAAACCCAAATTGAAGTTCGTCTTCGATTTGTTCGCCAATATGCAAGTACCTCTCCAGAGCCTCTATATTTCTGTTAACTGCTGATTATTATTGTATCCATAAGTAGACTCATTAGCTATTTTATTAGGTACACCTACTTAAAAGCGTGCAGAACCCATCTTTTGAGTAGAATACAGCAGCGATTGCATACTGGAACATGAACTTGCAATTCCTGTACAGTGGATGATATCGTTTCTCGATGCCAGATGACCTTTTGATGTCAACTTACACATGCTCTGTGGAATTGCAAAACACTGTTGTTTTTGGTTTTTAAATGCATCAGCAACATAGGCTATATTACTCTGTCGTACAATGGCTCTTTAGATGTGAGTATTCATGGACGAATCTGCATGCTGTGCAATATGAAACTCTGGAATAAATCACGAGAACCCTACTCCCTCGACAGAGATCTTCTAACTAGAGCTTCAACTTAAGAGGCGTTTAAAAACCTATCGCAATAGGACCACCCCACCCAATATCAGAAAACTTTTATTCGTCACTCATAAAACAGATTTTAAACAGTCCAGGAGCCAATTACGATGGGTTGTGCACCAGACAAGTCATCAATGCTCTACTTTATGTAGTGTGATGTTTGGTCTTTGGTTTCTGTCTTTCGTAAAATTGGATTCAGTGTTCTACTTAATGTGATGGTGTTTTTATCAGTTGCTCTGACCTCTTTGAACTTCTTGTTGATAATATGCAATTCCACATGTCCATCGCTCTCTTTCTATCAATTTCTGCAGTCTAGCCGAAATTTTCTTGATTAAGATGTTTCCATTTGACAACTACACTGCTCGACAAAATTAACAGAACACGTACGAAACGTGGTGTAACTCGTGTATGAAATAAAAAACGTAAATTAAGTGATGTGGTCGCAACCCATGTTTTATAGGCATGAATAATTTGCATACTGTGCGGCTCTCTAAGGTAGTAGATCGATTTTTATTGGATACTCGGAATTTGCATGCCAGGGCGCAAACAGTTTGTTCTGTTAATTTTGTGGAGCAGTGTACATCAGCTACTGTTGATCTGGAATTGCAGTTACGATGTAATGGCGTGAATATATTGATTGTTAACGTGGACTCCTCTTTGGAAGTCTGTTATCTATCAGCGCGACCTCTGTATTGCATTTCGTTAATCCGTCCTCTTTTATAGACTACTAGAGAGAATTATACAAGGAGTGAGGCCAGCAGTGGGGAAGATGGATCACAAATTAGCAACATATACGACATACCTGATATCCTTCCTGATGAGCAAGAACATGATTTGAAGAAAATGAAGCATCAGAAATCCACAGAGGAAGATGAAGTTACTGTAGAGTTGTTAAAATTGGGAGGAAGAGACATGACACAAAAAATGGCAAGACTCTTCACAAAATGCATTAGAAATGGTGTGGCACCTAAGGAGTGGAATAATGCAATCATAGCTTTTCTGCATAAGAAAGGAGATAAATTGGAAATTATAGACCAATTAGCTTGTTATCCCACATCTACAAGTTGTTCACAAGGCTCATTACTAACAGAATAGAAAGAATAATTGGTGAGAATCAACCGAAAGAGCAAGCTGGCTTTAGGACAGGATTCTCAACTATTCTCAAGCAAATGAATATAAAACACCATTATGCCTCGCATTTGTCGATTAAGAAAAGGCATGTCACTCCAATAAGGCAATGTTTTGGGCATTGGTAAGACAAGGCATAGATACCTCATATATTATGATTTTGAAGAAAATATACGAGAGTGCTACCTCCTTTATTAGACTAGACAAAGACAGTAGCAAATTTAAAATTGAGAAAGGAGTTCGACAAGGAGACACATCTCCGAAGTTGTTTACCGTTGCCCTTGAGGAAGCTTTCAGAAGATTAGACTGGTCGCGGAAAGGAGTCAATGTGAACGGAGAGTACCTAAACCATTTACGATTTTCAGATGACATTGTGGCCATAAGCCATGATCCCAAAGAATTAGAGGAAAATCTTAATCAGTTATGCACAGTTAGTAAGATTTTGGACAAAAGTAATGATGAACAAGTATGCCACAGAAAGGGACATAATGATTGAAGGAGCAGTAATTGAAAAGGTGGAGTCATATACTTATCTGAGACAAGTTATTACTGTAATAATGATAAATGGCTGGAAGTCAAGAGAAGAATAAATTTTGGATGGACAGCATTCAGGAAATATAGTCACATACTGAAGAGCAATATCCTAGTTTGTCTGAAACGTAAAATAATGAACAGATGTATACTCCCCACGATGACTTATGGAAGTGAAACTTGGACACTCACCAAAAGAATGGAAGAGAAGCTAAGAACTACACAGCGAAGAATGGAACGAATTATATTGGGAATCAGACTGTTAGATAAGAAGAGAAACACATGGATTAGGCAGCAAACTCAAGTAAAGGACATTCTTATCAAAACTAAAGAACTAAAATGGTCTTGGGCAGGACACATAGCTCGAAGATATGATGACAGATGGACTAAGAAAATAACAGAATGGTACCCAAGAGAAAACCTGGAAGACAACGACGGAGATGGAGACATGCAATTCACGAGTTCGTGGATAGTAAGTGGATGGCCATTGCACAAAACAGAAGGAAATGGAAAGTTGCTGGAGAGGCCTTCATCCTGCAGTGGATTGAAAATGGCTGATGATGATGATGATGATGATGATGATGATGATGATGATGAAACGGTCCTCTGGTTATGTCTTGGAATATGTTACTCAGCCTTGGATAAGTTCTGTGAAAATCAAACAATTTCTCCTGACATTACCAAATATTTTGATCATATTTGGCATTAAGGTCTGCTAAACGTGGTTTGTCATCCATATTTTGCAATTGGGCATATCTAGTTTTATCTCCGACCACTGCGGGTGAGAGTAGATGGCTCCCTTCTAATATTTTTTCATCTAATGCTAAAGTTCCCAAGGATAATTTCTTTCTCCCACTTTTCACTTTTGTATATTAATAACCGTCATATGCTAACTAGAAATCTTATCCATGGTTTTGCTTCATCCCATCATCCAGTATATCAACAACCAGTTCCTTAAAAAAAACTTAGTGAACTTCAATCATTTTAAAACTCAGTCCTGACTTACCGTATTTCTCACAAGAAGGAGCCCACTGCTCCCACTCTATAAAATCACAAATTCATCCTATCATGAATTTCCCTCCAACCTGGGGTGTAGCCCAGAGTATTTCCTCGCAATCCTAGACTCCATTGAAAAGAGCGCAACCAGACTAATTAACGACTTACCTCTTACAACATCTCTCGACTTTTGTCTCATGGGCCATCAATTCGTACTGCATGCTTTTCCTTAGATATTTAATTGGGTACCGTTCTTTTAGCATCTGTAATTTCAACGCTCTATTCCAAACCAGTTCGAACACGTGCAAAATTTAATCACTCTCCAAATCTAAATCCACAGAACTAACTTTTTGCCTTCCTCATTTATCCCTTCTGTTCTGTGGAACAATCTTCCTTTGCATGTATTATCTTCAAAGTCTAATGTCATCAAGTCTGTCTTAGGATCTTGCAATCATGGTCTTAGTCGCGGATGCTCGGAAAACACTAAAACAACAACAACAACAACAACAACAACAACAACAACAACAACAACAACAACAACAACAACAACAACAACAACAGCATGGCTTGTTCTAAAAGTTCTAAAGTTGTTAGTATTGTTCTAAAGAATTAAGATTAATTTATATTTCTCTCTCTCTTTAAAAATATAGTTCTATCTAAAAATATATGAATATTGAAATTTATTTCGGTATTATTATTCTAAATTCCTTTACTCGAACTTTAATAAATACCAGATAGATAGATCCAGAGAGAAGAGAAGAGAAAAGAGAGAGAATATCGAAGATCTTATCGATACATCTCTTTGCTTTACTCACAAATACCTCACATAATAAGAAAAGTTCTACAAGTAAATGGTATCGGCTTCTCTCTCAAAAGTAGTGAGGATCTTTGGGTGGTTAAGGCATGTTCTGTAATCTTAACACGTTCTCTAGCTCTTCTCAATTTATTGGTCAACACACGTGACCAAACTAAAGGATAGGCTGCGCATTGTTCTTTCACACAAAAGTTTCGACACAAAAACAGACATTCCCCAAACTGTTATTTAGTCTCCAATTCCACACAGCCAACGAACATTTTCTTTGAAGTACTTGGTGGCCAAACTTCAACTGAGCCGATGTTGAGGCAAACACGGAGAAAACAATCGAAAAAACAAAATATTAAGAACAAACTCACCCAAACTACCTAGTCTGGGTGAATAAACTAATGGAAAAATTCAGTAACTACACTCCTCGACAAAATCAACAGAATACTTAGAAAGCGTGGTGCAACTCGTGCAGATTGGGATGAAACGGGACAAAATTGGGCACAATTCTCTCTTCTGATGAGTCCCGTTTTAGCCTACAATCAGATCCTGTACGTTATTTCATCAGGGGACAACGAGGACTGAGGTACCATTACTCCAACATCAGAGAAAGGGGCACTTACAGTGGAGTCGTTTTTCTTGGAATTGTGATCAACAGCCGCACCCCTCTTCATGTTTTTAATAGGGTACCTTAACTGCGCAGAGGTTTTTAGATGCAGAGGAAGCAATATTTGTAATGTCCTTGTGTCAAAAGAGATTAGAAGTCAGGGTAATCTCCAAAAGAGATATATCAACTTGCCTAGAAATCAAAGTGCCACCAAAGATACGCATAGGAGCAGAAGAATCCTTTTTGCGAGATATAAGACAAGACTGGGTTGTAGAAGGATTGACATCAACTAAGTTGCCTTTGCCCCACTGGAGAATTACCTGGAGATTGGCATTTAAGGAATTGGATCTGTTTATGAAAGGCAACGTTTCTCAAACTGGAAAGTGGAATGCAGTGTACTATCACATCATCAAAACTATGGATGGGATTTCCATTGAATGAAAAAAGGTCATTAATATACAAGAGGAAAAGAGCCTTCTACCATTAACTGCAATGAGCGGTCAGAGAGAAAATTGGATATACAATTACAAATCACAATTGCAACCCATAAGAAGAAACTTATTTAGAAGTCCTTTATGCCAAAGGAGATTAAAAGGCCTTTGTAATATCAACAGCCACTGCTTGAGTTTCACCAAACGTTTCCAGTAAATTTGTCCATAGATGGGTAAAATAATCCAGTATGCACCATCGGATCGACACTGATGGAATCCATACAGGCGGTAATTAATCAGAATGTAGGTTTCTTGATAGTTTAGATGTTGGAAAGAACAGGAATAAGTGCAATGGGATGACAATTCGACGGCAAGGATTTGTCATCCTTTTTAGGAACTGGTTGGTTATGAGACAATTTCCAAAGAGAAAGAAAAAACACCAGTGGAACAAGAAAGTTTAAAAAGACGACACAGAACACGAGTAACCTCAGGAGCATGTTTTGAAAACATGTGGAGAAATACTCTCAGGACCTGAAGCTTTCTTGGCATTAAGATTGCTCAAAATTCTGACATCTTTTGGAAGAAGACTTTTGAATTATTGCAGGTGGCTTACAAAGGTCTTCAATACAAGAGTTGGAAGAAAAGTAGGATGCAAGCAAGTTATCTTTATCTTTAGCTGAGGCAGCAATGTAACCATCATATTTAAACAGTGGTTAGAGTAGATACGGGAAACATTTGGGGCCAGTATCTTTGGTAACCGACTAGAATCGATACTGTATGGAAAGAAGAAAGCTTACCCTCTTCAAAATCTCTTTTGTACTGATTAATAACTGCTTTACAATTGTTGCGGTCTTTGGTGTAAGCAGAAAATGAACTTGAAGGTTTGGATACATTGATCAGCTTTAACAAATTTATTGGAAAACCAAGGTATAGATAAGGGACGAGATTTTAAGGTGGAGTGTGGAATAAATGATTTCAACCTTACAAGAATAACTTCACTAACACGATCTGAGAAATTTTACATCCGAAGACTTCAAACAGTAATCCAACCAAGAAAAAGAGGAATAGAAGAATCTAGACAATCATCCCATTTTGCACTCAAACAACACGAGGGTGAGAATGGCCCACGAGAGAAAGGCTCCATTGGAGAAGAGACCATCACTATCTGAGGTTCCTAGAAGACCACTCATCTCGACCGTGTACTTAGAAGGGTTGTTTGTGAGAAAAAGATCAAGTGTGTTGGCTATGTAATTAGGATTGTCTGACATTAAAATCGCCAAGGAAAATTACCTCCAGTAGAAAAGTTGGCAAAAGAAAGTAAAGTTTCAGAAAAAGGAAGTCAAAGTATTCCAAGTGATTAGTGGAGTTCAGAACGATAGAGGAACAGATGAATTTGTCAGATGGGGTTGGTTGGTTGTTGTTGTTCGGTTTTCTAGGAGCTTCGGTGACTAAGGCCATTTTGCTCCATATATAGTGCCTGTAAATTGCATGTTTTCTGTGGTCGATTTTCTGCTTGTTAGACATAAAACCCGAATTTACCATAGAAAAACAATACTACCCTCGCCTGAGACCGACTAACTCAGTCACGTTACGAAAAAGGTCAATAAAAATACTTCATGTCATCGACCTAATTCAGGTCTTTTCCACCCAGTAGGCAGTGAGATTACACCTGTCTGACTATCACTAAAGGTTATTTAAATCGTCCAGAAGAGGGATTGCTAGGCGAAGATTATTAATTCTCCATCAGTCTTGACATCATCTGCAAATTTTGACATCACGCCCTCTGTCTCTTCGTTAATTCATTTTTAAAAAATCAAGTACAATAAAGGTTCCAGATAATGATACTTGGAGAAACCCACTTCTTATATTGGCCCAATTTGAACAGTAATCATTAATCACAATCCTTGCCTCCTACCTGCAACCATCCTGAGATCCATCTAAGAATTTTTCCTGTAATTCCAATGTGCTTCAGCTTATATAGTAATCGCTCGTGGGGCCCTGAACCAAATTATTTGTAATTTAAATCCAAGTAGACAATGCGAAATCACTTTCTACATCCCACTGATGGATGACTTTATCAAAATAGTTTACCAGATTGGCTAAATATGATTTTCCCTTTAATAAGACATGCTGTGCTCCATTCAGAATTCCATTTCTCCGAATGATTCTCTACTACACTCCTGATCATTTATTCCATGATTTTCCTACCACTGACGTCAGACTGACTGTTAGATGAAACGTGTCCACAGATATCCTCACAATTTATCTCAATGGTTCAATGCACTCACTCTCTTGGCTCCTCCTTTAGTAGAACTGGATATGAACCACAAACATAAAGAGCCCTAAGGCTCGAAAGTTATTTTAATAAATAATCTAAAATTTCAACATTTCTTAATGGTATAGATTTAGCTATAATGATAAACTGGTACACTGGTGTGCAAAATTTAAGGACCAGTCCGGTTTTCAGCTGTAGCTTCTCTTAGGAGTGACCTGGATATGGGAAAAACAAGCCAAAGGAACCTCGTGAGGTACAAAAATGATGAAGGAAACAAAACGGTACCGAGGGACTTTATTCAAAAATGGCAACATAGCACTGGCTGCCATGATACAGATGCATCACTGACAAAGATGGAACAAAGGGAAGAGGTGGTCCTGAGTAGGAGATATGGTCACCCCTGATGTCGATGCAGGCTTTGTAACGCCTGTCCGTACTTAGAACAATGTTGTTGATAAGTTCTTGCGGTAACATCGTCCATTCCTCTGTCAGCGCCATCTTCAGCTGGTGAACATTTTCTGGTGGCTGTGGACGTGCCGCTAGGCGTCTTCTCAGAGCGTCCCATATGTTTTCGATGGGATTTAGATCGATGGAACGGGCAGGCCAATCCAGAGGAACAATGTCCTCACTTTCCAAAAGCATATCAACAACTGCAGTGCGATGGGGTGTGGCGTTATCATCCATAAATACGAACTCAGTGCCAATGGTCCCTCGGAACAGACACACATAGGGAAGGATTACCTCAGTACAGTAGCGTGCACCGGTTACATTACCGCCTTCCAGTATCTGGAGTTGTGTACGTCCATCTAAGATAACGCGTCCCCAGAGGAGAACACCTCGACCGCCATATCGATCCCTTTCAGGTGATACCTTGTGCCAACCTCTCGCGAGATTAGCTGACGCCCAGAATTGCTGCTGAGACTGAATCTGCTCTCATCAATAAAGAGTAGCTTAAGTAGAGATTTTGTGGTTGTAACCTTTAGTGTTGGTCCTTAAGTTTTGCACACCAGTGTATAAGTTAAAGCTATCCCACACTTCTAATGCATTCACGCTCTGTGTGAAATTTCTTCAGTTGATAGCAGCCTTGCAGCACCTTAAGCTCTTATAATCGCCTTTCCTGAAATCAAAATTCATTCCTTTAACTTTAACAACTGCTACCCCTCTCCTAATAATCAGCTTAAAATTCCGTGATCACTCCCTGCTTGTGGGTTCTGTACTGTCAACCCTATGATGTCATTTGTTTGGTGGTGGTGATAAGGTCTAGCATATTCTTGTCCTTGGTACTTCTAGCATGCTACAAATAGCAATCATCAAGTTGATTTAAACATTTCGTTTAGCATGTGAGTACCCCTCCCACTTGCTCCAATCAATAAGTGGCAAATTGAAATCGCGCATAATAAGACATTCTCACTTGCTTGCCCACTCCATTTACTTGTAGAAGCTCTCGTCATAATCTTCGGTTTTCTGGTCTGCAATCCAGCGTAGGATCTTATGAATAATTCAATTTCTTCCAGTTTGTACAGCAGCCTTGATAGTATCACAAGCCTTAATAAAGTCTGGATATATAATGTCGAAATTGTTATTTGCACCAACTGCTTAGTCATTATATCATAAAAGTTTACTAGATTCATAAGGCATGATCACGAATCCATGCTGGGACCTACTCAAATACTATTCTTGTCGAGATGGTTCTGAATTGCATTGTTAACCAGAGACTCCATGTTACCCAACTCCTCCTCCTCTCCCGCCTTTGTTGGATTTGAAATATATTAACACTTCTCATGTCCATGGGAATCTTTTCGGAGTCTACTCTTGACACAAATTGACTGACTGCAGCGGTCCCATTCTTGTTTCTTTTTCTCAATTAAAGTTTCATCCTCATCCATTTTGGAATCTTACGATTACGGAACTTGATATACTGGTACAAAAATGTCTTTGGCTTCTGGAGGGGCATTAATCGCTTGAATATTTCCTACAGAGCATTTATGCTCGACACCACACGAGAGTCTCTACAGTCAATCGAGTCCAAAAAATTCTAATTCCATTATAGACCACTCTCTTAAAATTGAAGCTTTTGCCTTTATGGTATTATGGTCACAGCGTGGTAATAGTTCCTCCAATATCAAGTTTCTCATCTTAGGCTCCTTGCTAAGGAACTCCCTGGTCTAGGATAGCGGAGCCCAATGTACTCCCTCACACATGCTGGGATCAGACAGCAAGGTCTTTTCCCGGGGAAACTCGAGTTTTTTATCCGGCAAAACAGTCAAATCAACCAGAGAACACAAGCAATTTATGGGCATAATGCACTTAATTCTTGGGTGGCCCTAATATGACACTTTTCCTTTGGCATTACTGTATACACAAATTAAGATTGATAACTCTGATACATCCATTCTACTTACTTAAAAAGGGTCTTTCCATTGCTGTCGGATTTTGCTTCTACTTAAAGTTTGCTCCTCAGAGTTTAGGGTAATTGATCGTTGCACAGAGCCCTGTCAACTTATGATGGTCCATCAACATAGGGAATTTACAAGTGGAAGAGCAAAATACGATGGGAAAAAAAATCCCTAAATCATCCAAGTACATCCGTCATGCGCGGTATAGTAGAGAAGCTAAGAAAGGCTTTCTTTGGCCAACTTTTGCTATCAATCAAGACTCCAGAGTAGGTCTCCTATAGAAACTGCAGGGTCTATAGTGCGCAGCGTCAATTCATGCTCCCGTCTTGGCTGTCATCCTTTGTGTATGTCATCTCTTACCAGTTTATTGGTCTTCTTACGTGACCAGAGTTAAGAGATGCATTGGAATTGTTGTGCTAGTAGAGTCCCTGAGTGTCCAGCAGAATATTTCGTGGCTTATTATTTTTCTTAGGACACCATAGTTATATTAACTTGACATAGTTTAGTGCTGGTTTCCTGAATAGATAGAGAGAGAGAGAGATGGAACTTTCATAAAGAAGTGTTTCATTGAAAGTGGTTTATCAAAACAAGGTTACAGAGTTCCCGGTATCAACCCCAGACAGGATAATCAATTTTGCACGGATGCGGTTCTGCGCATCATCTAGTGAATGGTTACATTATTGAATGAGATACCAAAGAGAACAGGTATGGTACTTCTCCTTTGAGAGATGTTTATTTATAATGTAGTAATGAAACATCTCGTTGTGCAAGGTCACCTACAAGATACTATTTATGCATATTTCTTCTTTAATATTCTTTTGTTTTAAGCCAAATAGCGTACCAACCATGCTATTAATAATATAAGCTATCCTCTCAAAAGTATTTGGACAACATCCGAATTTGATGGGGTTCCTTGAGACCAGTGGAGAACCATTTGGCGTCCAGATGTTTCTTCACTTGTGTCAAGTGGTATCATCCAAATTCCATTTGCGAATGGATTCTTTCTAAAGGATAATACAACAAATCACCAGATTCGCAGATAGAATGTTCCATGGAAGTGCATTCCACGTTCGATTCATTCCATCAGTGGTATGAGATGGAATGAACTGTTTGGAATAAAGATCAGCAACCATCCAATTTGTTACAACTGTGGACAGCAGTTAAGTCAATAAAGAACATTGTCTATGGTTTCGAAATCTCGTTGAGCCCATTTTTTGTGTGTGCACACGTTCTTACCTGCGTTTAGCGTCAAAGCAACTATGGCTATGAGGCGTCAGTATATTTATTGTATCTGTAAGTTCAGTTTATTCTGTGGTTGATTTGACAATTTGATGGATGAAAGACCAACTTCTCTTGAGACCCACTAACTCGGCCACTTTTCTCTGCTGTTCTGAAGACTAAAGGGAGATCTTCTTGCTATTAGGTCGGTGTACTTAATGGGGCACAGAGATAGATATATAGATTGTATGAAATATTTCTGATAATCGTAAAATGAAATCCTCTGAGAACTCCCTGAAGTTATAACGCAATAAATTTAGCAAACTTTATAACAATATGTTACTGCTGTCCCAATATTTTTAAGAGGAGTGTGTACAAGAGTATATTTGGGACCTGCCACTGTCTAACGAGACAGCAATATAATCGAAACAGCTACCTTAAATGGCACCATTTCACTCTTGAAAAATGTACTGCTGTGTTCGGCCATTACTACAGAAATATATATTTCTCTGGTCTTGCATGATGGAACTTTAGAGGCCAGAAAAGAAGCTGGGAACGAACTCTCGGTGGAGTATTTATTCAGTCACATTCTGACGTATTATGAAGAACCTGCACCACGTTACGTTCTTTGCATTGCTGGACTAGCTAATTAAATATTTGAACCAAAAATAGCTACCCTAATGATTCCATCATCTATAGCTAACGACTCAACAGAAAAGAGGACGTCAGAGATTTTTAATTTACCTCGAGATCATTAGCGTAGGTGTCTTGTGCTGTCTCGCGCTGTGTAGGTAATGGTTTCCCAGCCCAATGGACCGTGAGGAATCTGAAATATAGTGCGGTGGATGCGAACGCTATCTAGCCTAAGAACTTACACCACGAGTCAAAAGGTACACAAAGTTTTCTATTTTTGGCCACCCATAACCTCATCGTGCACTGTTCAATATCGCACAATGCGTTCTTATAGAAAAGCCCGGGTTCGCCATCTTCATATGAAGCTCACCCATGCTTTATCTTTTCAAAGTGTTGGCAGAATATTGAACTAGAAAATTTCATTAAGTCTTTATATGTGTAGCCTCTTCAGCTTCCTTGTTGCCATGGAGACTTCGGCCCAGAAATGTGTAGATGCTATTGTTGCCTATTTTGTAGTCTCCTTTCATAACTTGGTGTGTAGCTATGGGAAGATGGAATGGAACGTGCTCTGGTAGTTTTTCAGTGCATCTCGCTCTAGGAGAATTTTCTTTTGCTGGATATTGAAAAAAAAAACAACTCCCTCCTTTTAACTTTTTGCGTATTTCTGAATATATATATCTGAGAAATTATTTTTATATAATTTATTTTTTATTAGAATTTTTAAAAATGATTTGACCATCTTTAAATGTAATGTATTATTTGCAGTCAAATTAATTAATTGTAATTACTGGAAACTCAGTTCATTCCATCCTCTCTTTAAAGAATGGTATGTCCCCAAAGAATCTTATAGAAATTTTGGCAGATCAAACTTTATTTGCACTTCTTTATGAATATGCTGATTGTGGATATGATCTTAGATTTTGCGTCGTCAATGGTTTGTCCAGGAAAAAAAGAAAGTAATATGTTTCTTTTCCTATTAAGAACACTGTTTATTGGATTTTGGATAGATCATTTATCCATCTTCTTGGTATTTCTGTACTTCGCCGATGGGTCTCCAGTTCTTTAATATTTTTGTCCACCTACCATTATCCATCATATATGTTGGATAATGGAAGAGAAAGTTTAGAACAAATCTTTTTCTTCCATTCTTTAAACCATATCATTTTCTCCCATTCTTTGAGACCAAATTTTTCAGACAACATTTGGTTTAAAAAATCCAAAGCTCAAGCTTGATTGACATTCTGCATTAGACTTTTCCGTATTTTTCAATCAACTTTGTTTTAACAATTGGATCAATCCCAGGTTAATGTGGAGTGATGGAAACAAGAATTTGTTTCATGGAATTAAGGAAGTTCCAAGACACAAATTCTAAGAGAGTTTACCATACACAGTTTAGTAAAGTTTCTTAAAATTTGGCTGCAACCCAATTCTGGCAACCCACTCTTTTAGTGAAACCACCCAGAAGGAACCTAAACATCTTGACGTCGCCACAGAGATCCCCTTTTTATTGGTCATACTTGATCTTCCCTAATACATGCTTTACATTTCCCAAATGTTCTTTAATACGAACTTATCTGCCCTCTATATGTCCATGAATTGCGTGTCTTCTCTGGTCGGCTTGTCTATTTTAATGGATGAAAAACCCGTTTTTCCAGAGGGGACGACTTTACTGTAAATGGAGTGAAAAAAAAAGCCCACAAAAGTTCCTCGCGTCATTGATGGGATTCTAACCCCGGTCTTTACCTCCGGTTTTGGAGGAATGATTATAACCATTCTGCCATCCTCGCAGACACCTTTTAATTTGAACAGAACACGCAACAGAAATAGATGGGTAGAAATACGATTTATGGACAAAATATAGGTGTGCGTATAAGTTCGGTCTTGAGTTTGGTCCAATTTTTTGGTTCTTTCTGTATAGTCTGACATTTGATCATAACATTGAAATCCTTTTCTTCAAGCTCAATTAATTACAGTAGAATTACTGAGAGATATAAAATTATTCTTGTTCTTAAAATAGTGGTGGATCCCTGCAATGTTTCTTCCTTCGTTGATCAAGTAATCCGATACTCTGAAAACGCGCCCTTTATTCGAAGATATCAGTCCATGTTTGAAATGTTTTGGCTGTAAAATGTGGAATATAAAAAAGGAAAGTACTGTAGCTTGAAAAGAGGTGTTGTTGGTGAATAAACAGTAATATGGCGCATTTGTGATTTATGTTTTCCAAGTCTGCTCCACGCATGCACTAATTGTAGTAAAAGATGTGTACAATTTCCACTGGTGCACAGCCATATGTTCAGTACACTTTGGGGAGTAATAAAATGCCCCAGTGAAGTCGTAAAAGGGGAGGACGCTGCCAACATGTTGGAAATGTAGTTCTACTTCCTCTTCGAATGCATTTCGATGTTTGCTCTGCTCCAGCTGAAGAAAATGCCACTTCTTTCGTTCTCTTTACATCATATATAATACCCCGATTGATTCTGATCTCAATTATTTGTTTAATATTATTATAATTAGTTTACCTTTTAATAAACAAATAAATTTCCTAGTATCAATTTGTTTCATTCTTCGAGTTTCAAATTTGAAGTTTCAAACTGGAAGCATTAACCTTAAACGGATATTATCATGAATGTGGTTTGAAATCCTAAAGTACTAACCTTGAAAGGGAAATTCGTCAAAACTTCAAACCTGAAGTATTAACCATAAACTAGAAATTCGTCATAACTCTATAATAACTCTAAAAGTTTACAACCGGAAGTATAGTCTTAAACTGTAAATACGCCATAACTGTATCATACCTGCAACGTCTCAAGCCGGAAGTATTAACCTTGAATTAAAAATTAACCACAATTGTATCCTAACTGTAAAGTGTCAAACCGAAAGTTTGTAACGAAAAATAAATTTGAAATTCATCATAATTCTAGTTTCAAACTGGAAGTATTAACCTTAAACGAGAAATTCTTCATAACTCTATAATAACTCTAAAAGTTTACAACCGGAAGTATAATAACTAAAAGTTTACAACCGGAAGTATAATAACTCTAAAAGCTTACAACCACAAGTATAGTCTTAAAATGTAAATACTTCATAACTGTAGCATACCTGCAACGTCTCAAACCGGAAGTATTAACCTTGAATTAAAAATTAACCACTATTGTATCTTAACTGTAAAGTGTCAAACCGAAAGTTTGTAATGAAAAATAAATTTGAAATTCATCATAATTCTAGTTTCAAACCGTAAGTATTAACCTTAAACGAGAAATTCGTCATCTTTAAACTCAAACCAGATGTATTAACCTTGAATGAAAATTCGCCACAATTATATCATATCTCTGTTTCAAACCGGAAGTTTGTAAAGAAAAATAAACTTGAAATTCTTCATAATTTTTGTTTCAAACCGAAAGTATTAACCTTAAGATAAAACACGTTATAACTGTATCATAACTCCACAGTTTCAAATCGGAAGTGTTAATCTTAAACGACGAGTAATTTGTCATAACCGTGTAATAGCTCTAAAGATTTAAAAACCGGAAGTATTAACTACAAACAGGAAATTTGTCATAATTGTGTTATTGTAAGTCTAAAGTTTTGAATGAGATGTACTAACTTTAAACGGAAAATTCATACTTTATCATAACTTTAAATTTTCAAACCGGAAATATTAATCTCAAAAGGAAAATTAGCCATGATTGCATCATAACTATATTTTGCTGGAAGAAAAACCGGAGTTTCAGGAGGAGGTAACCTTAACCTTAAATTTCAAACTAGCAGTTTGAAGCGGAAAATAACCTTGAACAGAAAATTCCTCCTGACTTTAGTTGCAAACCGGAAATTCGTCATTATTCTATCATAACTTTAAAGTTTCAAACCGGAAATATTAAACCTCAAACTGAAATTCCTCATAACTGTACCCAAACTGTAGTTTCAAACCAGAAGTTTGAAACAGAAAATAACTTTGAATGGAAAATTCGCCATTATTCTATCTTAAACAGGAAATTCGTTAAAATTGTAATTTCAATCCGGAAGTATTAATCTTAAATGGGAAATTCGTCATAACTCTAAAGTTTTAAACCGGAAGTATTCAGCAGAAGTTAACATTAGACTGGAAAATCTTCATAACTCTAGTCTCAAACCGGAAGTATTAACCTTAAACGACAAATTCGTCATAACTCTAAAGTTTACAACCGGAAGTATTAATCTTTAAACAGTAAATTCGTCATAACTCTAAATTCTCCAACCGGAAATCGTTAAACGGAAATTCGTTTTAATTGTATCGTAATTCTAAAGTCTGAAGAGGATGTACATACACAAATATTGTATTATAGTATTATTGTATTTGTAGACTCAACCAGGAACAGCTCTTTGGTCATTACTCACGGATCCTTCGATCCCACATCCCAAACAGAACCTTCCACTAGCTATCCACTAGTGCCAAATCGAACAACTATCGCAATCTCGTCCACCATGAACAGAAGAATAGACTATCCACCCTGAAGGAACCGATAGTGCGACCTCACTCAAAATCGTTCAGTTGACAAATTGGCATACGCTGCTGATGCACTTGGTCTGGACATCTTAAAAGCCTTCCGGACAAATTGACTCACCAATATTTGGTCGGTTCTTTTGCGAATATTCCATTGGTGATGCTGGCCACTCTCATTCTCTTGTACGTTGCTTATTTTCCTTCAACGTACAGCCTATTTGATGCATTCAAATATCCCAATGGTTCTGTAAGCCTTTATTGGTTGGCAAAATTTTTCTGACACGACTGTACATTAAAAGAAAACAACACAAATATGCTGCTGACGGTCTCAAGAGTCAAACAGTTCCTAAATGCCTTCGCAATTAAAGAGGGAGAGAGAGGAGAAAGAGATACAAAGCAAAGGAAGAGGAGATATAGGAAGAGATAAAGATAGAGAGAAAACGCCTCATTCCAAGATACTGTCCCGGCACGTTTGGCGGAAGTTTGCCGGACAATCGATTGTCACGCTCTGCTTGACAACCCATCGGGATTGAGTGTCGCGTAAATGGTGCCGGTCAGTCGAATAGAGGAACAGCAGCATTTTCCAAGAGAGCAAAGAGAGAGAGAAAGAGAGAGAATCTCTCTTCTCTACCAGATATTAATTCCACCTTGGCTTTTTGATAATTGACGACCTCATTCCATGGATTCTGATTTATCGCTCCAGAAAGAAAGGGGGAGACTACGAGAAAGCGATGGGCGAATTCCTCAAATGCACACACCATATATGCCAGAGAGAGAGAGAGAGAAAATAAAAGTGGGAGTTAAGAAAGTATCTTTTTATGTCTTTCGATCAATCACATCACCTTATTGGGAAATGGTTTCATTCGTTTCTAAACGGGGTGGTTGTTTGTGGGATTGGACCCTCAAGACACATAAAAATGAATTAACTGATATATCGTATCCCACAAAGCACCTCGAGGTACGGGTAATGCACTATCGGTGGCGTGAGAGTGTAATAAATTCAATGATAAGTACCCCTGTTCCATAATTTCCAGTGTTCTTTCACTTTTGGGAGAGTAATGTATACGTATTTTTTATAAATAAACTACTCCGTGACATTGGTTTCACAGAGATGAATAGAAACTAAACTCGGGCTATGGAATAACCGCTAGGTGGCGATGCGATCACTGGCAGGTTCGAACTCAGCTTATACGGCGCGTCGCTTCAGGGTCTTTTCAAAGCTTGTATAAATCTTCACACAATGTGCAAAATTTGCTACTGTTTTTTGTCACCCTTTCCTTTCCAGAAAAGGATTTTTCATCCCTCAAAGTAGAAAATAAAACTGATAAATTACATACAATTCGCAGACAGAATACACTGACACTCATTGTCTAACTGTGTCATTTCCCTCTGATGGTGAATTTTGCAATTAAATTTCCAGTTGCATCATTTCCCTCTAGTAGTGAGTTTTGGAATTAAATCTCTGCTTGCACCATTTCCCCTCTGGTGATGAGTTTTAGAATTACATGTCTGATCGTGTCATTTCCCTTTAGTAGTGAGTTTCGGGATTAAATGTCTACCTGCGTTATTTCCTTCTGGAAGTAAGTTTAAGAATTAAAAATCTAATTGCGTTATTTCCCTCTTGTGGTGAGTTTTAGAATTAGACATCTTGTTCTGTTATTTTCATTTGATAGTGAATTTTAGATTAAAACGTCTAGTTGGAATTAAATGTCTAATTGCATCATTTCCCACTCTGGTGGTGAGTTTTGGAATTAAATGTCTAATTGCAACATTTCCCTCTGGTGGAGAGTTTTAGAATGAAATATCCAGTGTCATTTTCCTCGATGGTGGTGACTTTTGGAATTAAATGTCCAATTGCGTCATTTCCCTCTGGTGGTGAGTTTTGGAATTAAATGTCTAGCTGCATTATTTAACCTCTGGTGGCAAGTTTAAGAATTTAATATCTAGTTGTGTCATATCCTGTCAGGTGGTGACTTTTGGAATTAAATATCCAATTGCGCATTTTCTCTTCTAGTGGTGAGTTTTCTAATTGAATGTAGGGGGGTTACGTCATTTCCCACTGGTGGTGAGTTATGGAATTAAATGTCTAGCTGCATCATTTACCTCTGGTGTCAAGTGTTAGAATTTAATATCTAGTGTCAT